>NC_088866.1:32804432-32887264 GCF_032884065.1 Artemia franciscana
TTGTCAAATTGATGTTTCGAAAGAAGAGATTAAAGCAGTGGGAGAGGCTGCACTTTCTATATTGTAAGGTGGAAAAGCTGCTGACAATCTTTACAGTTATCGACACTGAGTCTTTCAACACAAAGTAGCAACGTCTACAGCTTTCTTCCATCCTGGAGACCTACCTACTACTTCAACAGCAGCGAAATTTCACTCTTTCGGAGCCTATCATCAAGTTCAAGATTGGACTGAGGTTAAGACTCCTTCTCTTAATCCTCAACATTGGGGATGGAGACTCCAGAAGAGCACGCTGTATTCTATCCCTACGCATATTATCCTCATCGGCACCAAAGAAATGACAAAAAAACTGAACATGACAAAAAAAAACAAAAAAACAAAACATAGTACATATTCGGGATCTATGTACCAGATTTACCTGTTATGGACTTTCTACAAGTTCGCCTCATCCTTTGGATAGCAGTTCTTTTTCCGTACCACAAGTCACTTCTTTTCGATGGCTTGGGATTTCTGTTTACAATTCTTTAATTTCTTTTCGTTTTCAGACAATTCGGGATATGCAATTTAAGATAAACTGGGGTATTCTAAGATTGCTGGAAATCGTGGAAATTTCGGGGGACAAGCACTTACAAAACTGTACTCGAGTTTTTGCGACCATTCTGTGTTAATTTGTGCTGGGTTTTATATGCTTCTGAATAAAGGTGACGTAAAGAGGGTCAAGACGGATTACTATCGGTATTGTAAGTTCTGACTTTATATACCACGATAATGTTGGAACCGAAGGTTAATTAGTAATTATCAGCCACAAATATTTTTCATTTTTCTCGGATATTATTGTCTCAGTGGAAAAACTAAGTTCAAGATTAATTGACGAAGCGCCAATCCGTCTTGGTCCTAACAATCATCTTATCCGCCTTTTTTTCTAAAATTGTTATTTCTTTTTCTTGTAATTTGTGTTATTTGTAGTTCTTTGTTTTTTCTCCTTGTACTCCACTTTTTCCCTTTTGTAAGTGGGTAAGAAATAAATTATTATTTACTTTTATTACTTCTCGCTGACACGATCCTGAGTTATGGATGGGACTTCGTCTGGTTATTGCATCGTAGGTCGAGTGGAGATCCAGTGTTTGCCATACTTTTTTTTTTCTTGGCATTCATCTTAAGGCCAAAAGGTTTGGCAGCGTCCCTGACTTGGTTAAGGCAATGCTAGAGCTTTTGTTTGAAGGACTCTAAGAGGCTGATATAGTAAGCGAAATCAAAATCTTCGAATCTCTTATTATCCAACTGGATTCCATGTCCGTCGCAGGTCCAGAGAATATAATCACCGATAAGAATAAACAGCAGTGGTCATAGCACACAACCTTGCTTCACAACTATCTTGGTAAAAAAAAAAAAATAACGGTTAATCCCGTCACTTGTCTTCACGCAGCATTCTGTGTCTTTGTAGAAAGCTTCAATGATTCGAGTGAGCTTATCAGGAATACCGCAGTATTGGAGAACCTCCCAAAGTATTTGGAAATCTGCCGAGTCGAAAGCTTTCTTGAAGTCTATAAAGACCTACCAAAGCTTATTGCATCATTCATTCGCTTTTTCTAGCAGCATTCTAAAAGTAAATACAAGATCAGTGCATGATCAGCTTGTCCGAAATCCATGCTGCTCCTCTCGGGAATGTTCGTTCAACGTTGGTTGGATTTTATAAAGGAGTATAGTCGCCAATAGTTTGCTAGGTATGGATACAAGGCTGATACCTGTCCAGTTTTACCACTTTCAAGTAACGCCTTTTTTAAATATTTTGTTGAGAGTACTTTTGGTCCAATCCTTAGGAATTACTTCTGTTCTCCAAATTATAGAGAAAACGTGATCTATACAGTTATACATGCAGCTACTGAGCATTTAATTATTTCAGCAATTCGGTCTTTCAAAGGGGACTTTCCAGACGTCAGATTCTTAGCTGTCTTTAGTATCTCCCCTCTTGAGGGTTCTTTAATATCAACGGATAGATTTAGAAATGGCGTGTGTGGTATATCTGGATTTCTCGAAGGTGGTGGTCTTTTTAACAACTTTTTGAAATGCCAATTCTTCTTCGACGGGTGCATCTGTCATTTTGGACATTTTTCAACTATCTCATTGGTGTTGCGATACACTGACCGTCTAGCAGCTTCTTCCACCTTCTGCGCTTTCTGTTCAAGGCCACGGCGTTTATCAGCAGGGACACTCTTCTTCATAGCCTTATCAAGCATAGCATACTCTAATCCAACAGGGTGTCTCGCATCAGAGGAAAGAGTGGTGAGAGGAGATTTCTTTTTGCTAGTCTTCTTCTTGATCAGATTCCACGATTCGATGGAGATCCATTCATCCTTTGGCGACTTTTATATACCAAGCGTTTTGTAGGCAGTATTATTGTAGGCTTTTCTGATAGCATTTCAAGCTGTATCTGGACTTTCATCTCACATCAGACCAAGGGTTTCAAATCTGTTGGTCAGTTTTAACACCAACTGTGACCGAATTTCTAAGTATCTCAGTTTCTCGCAGTCATAGGGCCATTGCCTAGCTGTCCTCACCTTTCTTAGGGCTGACAACTTCACTCTCATTTTTGTCTTTCTGGTCTTTGTGAGGCCATCAAGAGAAATAAAGGAATTTTTATTTCTAAACAAGTTCACAACAATATTAACAAACCTGTAAACCGGCCAGCTGAATCTTTGTGCAAAAATAAAAGATTAATCAGACAACAATTAGAGTTTTAAACAGTTGCCACAGTTGCATTTTAGTCCCGTTTTCAGAAAAGGAGACTATTTTTTTAAATTGTATAATTTAAGTGTAAAATCAAGAAAAATACTAACTTTAAGATGTATTAATGCATTTTCTATCTCTTTAAAGTAAATTGTGGAATTGCAGTTTTTCAGAATAAGCTAACGTTTTGGACTGAGTCCATTGGGGAACAAAGCCTCGATATAGTCGGAACTGACAAATTCAAAAAAGATTAGTTAATTCTTTTCAGTGCAGATTTTGGTCAGTGTTAAAGCACGCGAAAACTCTAGTTAAGTTTAACAGATTTGAAAATCCCCTCTACTACTTGATAATCTAGGTTTTTTATTCTTACATTTAGTCTATAGTAACAAATGCATAGTCGAGACGATCTGGACACATTTGATTCAAGTTTACAAATTGTTTTTATTTTAATCAAGCACTGACACACAATACTGACTTGGGTATAAATAGCCTATATATAGGCGCCCAGGGATTTTCTTGCCCAAAAACAAGAGCCAAGAGCTTATATGGCACTTGCGACGAGGCTGGAAGAGCCAAGAGCTTCTTCCCACCAAGTTTCATCAAGATCTTCCCACTCGAACTGTTTTCCAAGATTTCCGGTTTCCTCCTCCAACTCTCCCAAATGTCACCAGATCCGGTCGGGATTTAAAATAACAGCTCTGAGACACAAAGTCCTTCTAATTATCAAAGTTCAGCAAGATCCGATAACCCGTTCGTAAGTTAAAAATACCTCATTTTTTCTAATTTTTCTGAATTACCGAATTATGCCCCCCCCCCCCAACTCCCCCATAGAGTGGATCCGGTCCGGTCTTGTCGATCACGTATCTAGGACTTGTGCTTATTCTTCCCACCACCAACAAGTTCCCTCCCGATCTCTCCCCTCTAAGCGTTTCCCAGTATTTCCGGTACTTCCCCCCCAACTTCCCCCAATGACACTGGATCAAGTCGGGATTTGAAATAAGAGGCCTGAGTTACGAGGTCCTTTTAAATATAAAATTTCATTAGGATCTGATCATTCGTTCATAACTTAAAAATACCTCTTTTTTTCTTATTTTTCCGAATTACCCCCCCCCCCCGCAACTCCCCGAAAGAGAGCGGATCCGTTCCGGTTTTTAATCACGTATATAGGACTTCTGCTTATTTTTCCTACCAAGTTTCATCCCGATCTCCCCACTCTAAGCGTTTTCCATTATTTCAGATTTCCAACTCCCCCCAATGTCAGGGGATCCGGTCAGAATTTAAAATAAGATTTCTGAGACACGATATCCTTCTAAATATCGCATTTTATTAAGATCCGATCACCGGTTCGTAAGTTAAAAATACCTAATTTTTCTAATTTTTCCGAATTAACCGTCCCCCACTCTCCCCCAGAATGTCGAATCGGGGAAACAACTATTATTAATTTAATCTGGTCTGGTCCCTGATGCCCCTGCCAAATTTCATCATCCTAGCTTATATGGAAGTGCCCAAACTAGCGAAACCAGGACAGACAGACCTACAGACCGACAGAAATTGCGATCGCTATGTCACTTGGTAAATATCAAACGCCATAAAAACCATTTAAATAGGTCACGAGTTTAAGATAAGTCGGTTAGAGCCCTAATTTGGGGGGGGAAAAAAACTCGTGTGACGTTCGCGACGACGAAAAACTGAGTGAACTTATGTTTATATAAATTTCAACAACATAATACAAATCATGTTTCCCTTGTGAGTGGTTGCATCGGTTTTAGTATCAATGACGAATGCGAAATTACACAAGAGGGCAAAACAACTTGAACAAATAAAGAAGAAGGCATGGAACAAGGAACAGCAAAAATCACTCTGAATAGCTAGGGAAAAAGGCATTGAACAAAAAACAGCAAAGATCACATTGATTTGCAAACGGAAATGCTAAACAATGAAATCTGAAGTTAGAATTGCAAAACTACAATAGATTCAAGAAAGAGAATTCTTAACTCGTCTGTGACCGATAAACAGAAAGGATGAATTAATTATTAGTGTTAGTGACGTGTTCAAAATTACAGAAGATGACACATGACTCAGAAAAGCAAAAGAAAAGGACGTAGAACAAGAAACGGCAGCAAATCATAACATTGAGTTCCAAACGGAAATGTGACTTAAAACTAAAAATAACACAATATTTATTCTATTGCACAATTTAGATAGTTCAAAAATTACAATAAAATAAGGAGAAAAGTGGAAAGGCAGGCAGAATCGTCATCAGAATAACACTAAAACAATGTTAAAAAGTAATAAATTGGAAAAAATTAATAATTTGCCAATTATTAAAAAGGATCTGCAAAAGTAATAATTGGCAGAAAAAGCAGATTACCTCTAAGGTTTTTTCACTGGCAAGGATTTCACGAACAATTGATGTTCCATCTGCTGTAGGTTGATTTCTAATAGAACTATCCATCCTTAACTGTAAGAAAAAATGGTGAAAAGAACAAAAAAATGATGCAATGAACAAACTGAGCCACTGAAAAAGAGCTCTAAATTTTAAGAAATTATTAAAAGAAGGAAAAAAATCAAACTAATACTATCTACGCAGAAAAAGAGCGATATTTATAGAAATGAATCAAATTTAAAAGATCAGAATTCCAAAGAAGAAACAAGTCCAAGTTGGGAATACTGCAAACACTGCTGAATAAGTAAGCACTCTTGTCTTTATAAAAAAAAACTAAGATTTTGCAATTAAAATAGATGCAGTGCCTTAGAAAGTGCTGTAAAAACCTGCATAACAAAAACAACGCTAGCTTTGGTTGAAAAAATCTTAATACAAAAAAAAAGAAAAAATGGGCATGTTTAGCTGGGTTGTTCGAGACTTGGGTAGGTCAAAAATTTTAGCAATCATTCCCAGGGATAAAGGGATTGCAATTTTTCACAGAAGAGGGAAGAAAGCTGTAGAGGACCCAATAAGAGGGCAACAACAGAGCCTTTTCAGTTACTGGTTTGAAACTTACTCCCACAAGTGCCAGGGTTTGCAGATGGGTTGAAATAGAAAACCATTCAGGCGTAATTTGTCTCGACTGTCTATTTGCCATGAAAGTTTCAGAATTATACTATAGGTTGAAAGGAATTCTTGTTTTTGAAGGAGGGAGGTTAGGTGGCCACAAAATGACCTATAAAATGTTTGAATCTGGTCAGTTGAAGACGCCCTAAAGGCCCAAAGCCATGAAGACACTCATATAAAGCCAGGCTGGGCATACTCCCTCCCCCACAAAAAATAAAAAAACGGCTGGAAACCAGTATTTTCCTAATCAACCTGAAATGTATATCCCTAAGTCCCTAGAACTAGAGCATGCTAACACAAAACAAAATGGAAGGAACCAAATGTTTCCTGTTGGAATCTGCAATCGCCACCCCCACAAGCCCTGAAACTTCTACCAATGCTCATAAGACCTGTCTTACCTTTCAAACTCTGTGCTGTTAGGCATGTGAATGAAATATTTTATGCTGTAAATGAACAGTTGATTTTTGAAGAAGGGGAAGTAACTAACGATTTTAGGAAACCCCTAATTACATGACTGTATAAGAAAGGTGATAAGAGTTAGTGTAATAATTTTCGGGTTATTAGCCTGGTCTCTGTAGGTAGCAAATATGATACTTTTTCGACGGAGATTTGCTTTAAGAGAAGAACAATGCAGATTTAGAAAGGGTAGAGGGTGTGTCAACCAAATTTTAACTCTTAGGTTAATAATCAAGAAGTACCTAAGTTATCGAACACCTTTGGTGCTCAGTTTCATATATCGTGAGCAATCGTTTGATTCTGTTGATAAAAAATCTTTAGCGAAGGTCTTATACTTGTATGGTAAACCAGAAAAACAAATTAAAGTGATTTGTGCTATATACAAGGATAACACTGCTACAGTTAATAATGTTAGCAGCTGGTTTAGTATTAAATCAGGAGTTTAGCAGAGTTCTGCTCTATCTCCCATTATATGGATTGTTTGATGGGCTTTGTCTGAAGGACCACAAGGCAAGCAATGGGGGACACAGAATAAAATGGGGAGGAAAAACTTTCCTGGACTTAGATTATGGTGATGATTTAAGCATCCTAGATGAAAGTGAAAGCGAATTGAATGAGCCTTCAGAGGTTTTGCGAGTAATGGGGGGACACAGAATCAAATGGGGAGGAAAAACTTTCCTGGACTTAGATTATGGTGATGATTTAAGCATCCTAGATGCAAGTGAAAGCAAATTGAATGAGCCTTCAGAGGTTTTGCGAGTTCAGGGTGCTAGAATAGGTTTGAAAATTAATGTTCAGAAGACTAACTCACAGAGGCTAGGAATAAGTGAAAATCAAAATGTGATGTTGGGTAAGGAAAACATTGTATCGGGTAGATAGCTTCACTTACCTTGATAGTATTCTTAGTAAAGATGGTGTGAGCAGTGAAGATTTTAAAAATAAAATAGCCAAGGTTCAGGGTGTTTTTCATAGTTAAAGAAAGTTTGGAAGAATAGGAAGATAAGTATGGAAACCAAAATTAGAATATTTTAAGCTACAGTGATGACAGAGGTCAAATATAGTTCAGGGGACAAACTCATTTTTTCGTATCCAAGGCCACCGTTTAGAGAGGGCCCAAGACCCAAGGGTCACACCTTGAGCTGGCACTAACGCAGTTGCCCTATCCGACGGTGAATGTTTATTCATACACCTAGTAGACATTGGATTGAAAACCAGATGGCTGAGGGTGTGCATTGGGAACTCCCTCGAGGCCATGCTGTGTTCCGATTCTGAAAATGCTTTGTTGCTGAAAATCAAGATTGAAGAATCCCCATCCGTAGGGGCTATGAGCGTGGATGGGGAGTTGTTGAGAAGTGACTGTGAATTCTCGTCAGCATGCATGTGCTCCCAGAACCCAGAGCCAGAAATGGCGAAGGGCTCAAAAAACTCTGAGGCTGAGACAAGTGGATATAAAACAAATTGGTGCTCTCACACAGAACAGAGCAAGCCTGAATTGGGAATAACGCTAGTAGCAATGACAACTGGGAGAATCCCAATCACAGAAAGAAACCCAGCCAAAGGGAGAAAAGGGAAGCCAGAGGGCTTGGGGCAGGTGGTCTGCACCCTCCATGGACCAACTCCCCCTCAAGATAAATTATTAAGAATATTTTATCCCAAAACTTATGAGAACTGACCCACGGCACTCCATGGCCTGAATTCCACATCCTCCAAAAACAATATAAGCAATATTTTATTCTAAAACTTATCAGAGCAGACCCCTGGCCCTTCAAGGGCACCCACCCACCCACCCCCCCCCCAAAAAAAATATATATTGATGAATTTTATTCCAAACTTACACGAGGTAAGCCCTGGCCTTCGATTGCCAAATACCCTGCACGACAAAAAAAATAATGATCTTATATTCCAAATTAATGGGATTCCACCACTGGGTCTCCACCCCCCCCCCAAAAAAAAAAAATATATTAACAATGTTTTATTCTAAAATTTATGGGAGCTAATCCTGGACCAAACCCCCCCCCCCCCCAAAAAAAAAAAATTAATAATGTTTTATTCTAAAACTTATGAGAACTTACTCCTGGCCCTCTATATCCCCTCCCCCCCCCCAAAAAAATATCAATGATTTCTTTTGGAATATATTATTCTAAATCTTATGGGGGCTGGCCCCATGGCCTTCCAGGGCCCGAAGCCCCCCCCCCCAGGAAAAAATAATGATGTTCTATTCTAAAACTTAACTGAACTAGCCCCTGGGCCTCTATGACCCGACCCCCTCCCCCCAAAAACAATATTCCATTCCAAGATTATGGGAGCCAATCCCTGGCTTTACATAACCCGACTACCTCCCTCCTTTCAAAAAACTATTAATGATATTCTATTCCAAAACTTATGGGAGCCGAAATTCTGGCCCTCCATACCCCCCCCCCAATGTACAAACACAAAAATTGTAACAATATTTTATTTCAAAACTTTTAGAGTTAACCCCTGGCCCTCCATAACCTGACCCCTCCCAAAAAAAAAATACCTAAGTTATTAACAATATTTCCTTCCCAAACTTATGGGAGCTGACCCGTGACCCTCCCTGGCCCCACCCCTTCCCAACACACAGGAGTGGTTTTCTGGGGGGGAATACATCTAGTACCACGAGATAGTTTGGAAGATTTGGTATTAGACATGCACAAAAAAAAAATTAAAAAAGGTCTCTAAAACTATATGTGTCTTGAAAAGTCTTTGAAAGAACTAACAAAATTAAACCGAATATTTGATATATCATAATATTAATTGCTAAAAGCTCATCAGTTCAAGATTTTATTAATTCTCTCACACAACAGCCATACTTAAAATGAGGTTAAAATACTTGCTTTGCACTAAATATTAAGCTAGTTTTTGCCATATACAAATCTAAAACTATTGGCGTCATTGACGCTTTACTGAAAACGAATTACATTACAAATATTTTTTATGCACTCATTACAAAATTGAAAACAAAAAATAAAAATAACAGTGAAGTTTAATTTTGAACTGGTGAGCTTTCGGCAATCAATATCACTATACCATCAAATATTCAGTTTGATTTTATTATTTCTTTCCAAGACTATTCAAGATAAATAAATTTTCATCACAAACAGTTTGGCTACTCCCCCTTTCCTAGCTGTAGAAGTCAAAAGCCTACTGCATCAATGGTGCTTCACTGAAAGCCATCTGTGTTACAAATATTTTCTTTTCCAGTTATTACAGCATTGAAAATGAAAATAAAAATTACAGTGAAATAAAATCTTGAACTACTAATCTTTCAACAATTAATGTCACTATGTATCAAACATTAAGTTTAATTTTATTAGTGTTTCCCTAGACAGTCCAAATACAGTTTTCCGTGAGGCACCAATGACATAGAAGGTATAACACTTTTACAGTAAGTGAATGACGCAGTACCTAGACTCTTGTTTGAGCTGATTTTTGTTCATTTTAAGCTTGATTTGCACATTCAATTTACGTTTTATGATTTATTTATTCATTTATATTAGTTTCTGTTGCATGTTTGTTTGCTATAATTGTTTATTTAATTTCTGTTTGTTTTTGGTTTCATTTATACTTTGCATATTCAATTTAAGCTTTATTCGTTTTAAGATCTATTTACTCATTTATATTAGTGCCTGCTGTATATTTTTTGCTATGATGGTTTATTTAACTTCTGTTTGTATTGGGTCTCATTTATTCTTTAATAGTAGCCTAACTTCTAGTCGTCTACCTAATACCTAAACCAGGGAAAGAGGAATACTCAAACCCTGGTCAAACAGCATGATTACATTTCCCTCCTTCCAATTGAAAGTGATGAAAAAATTGATTTGTTGGATTTTAACAAGTAATCCAGAGCCAATATCCAACAAAATATCTAAAAAGTGAAGTGAATTTATTAAAAAGTGAATTTATGACAGGAGGCTCTAAAGACACTACAGTTCACCAATTGGTGTGGCGGGTAGAGCAAGCCTTAGAAAGAGCAATTGATAATGCTACTTTTGAATCCATAGAAATGGCCATAGAGGAAGCAAGATTAGATAGATCTATTCCGAAATCAAATTCCCATATGCTTAGTGGCAGGGAGGGGGGGGGGTAATCTCCCCATACATGTGGAACCAGGCCATGAACAGCCTGCTAAATTTATGAAAATAGCAATCTGTATATAGCCAGACATATGTGAATGACCTACTATCCTTACTGAGAGGAAAATATCTAAGGACAATGTTTGAATTGGGACAACACATGCTGGAGAACATTCAAATATGTTCACAGAATCATAAACTGTGTTTAGCACCTCAAAAGAGTGAAGTAGTATAATTCACAAAAAAGAGGAAATGGCAAGCTACTTTTACGCTAAAGATATATGATCACCCATTATGCCTGAAAAAGCAGGTGAAATGCCTAGGGCTAATGATCGATCATCAACTTTGCTGGAAAACACATTGTCTCGATAAGGCAAGGAAACCACAGCTTCACTAATTCAATGCCGTCAAATGGTGGGAAAGAACTGGATCTTGACTCCCAATAAGATCATGTATTTATATAGGACAGTAATTAGACCTATTCTATTATATGGAATAGGTGTTTGGGTCAATTCGATACGAATTTGCAAGCCTCCCAACCCCCTTAATAAAGATGCAAAGGCTAGCAAGCCTAATAATTATATGAGCATATCATGAAACCACTACTGCATCTATAGAATTTATACTGGGACTTCAGCCCATAGACAATATTCTAGAAGAATAAGCAGTGAAAAATGCTGTCAGACTACAAATGAACTGTCAATGAACCCAAAGCCGTCCTGGCTAAGTGGTTGGGGCGCTGGTGTGAGAATTCTTTGTCCAAGGGCAAAGGTTCAATTCCAGTTGTGACCAATTACATGGTTGGGGACGGGGTCAGTGGTGTGGGTCAGCTCAGCCAGAGTCGACCCAGCTCTAAATGGGTACCTGGGAAAAATCCGAGGAAGGTAAACAGGAAGGTTGTGTGAAAACACAGGATGGTTGGTCCCAGCCCCCCATTGCACTTCCTGGCTGAAGGGACATGAAACAGGGGTCAGCACTGCTGGTTTGGACATTAAGGGTCTAGTGCTGTCTTACTTACTTACTTCTTAAAATGAACCCAAAGACAGCATATACAAAATAGGAAGAGTAAAGAACATGTTGGCACCTGTAGCTTGTTGTATCAGTGCAAGGAGCTGCAGAAGCCCAAATATAAAACCATCCCAGCAATAAAAACAGAGAGGCAATTAGTAGCAGGTGACAGTCTTCTCTACCCTACATAGTGCTACATACAAACATATAAACTACATACATATACATACAAACATACTATTATTTAGCAATGAAAAAATTTTTAACTGCAGCCTTGAAGGAAGCCAAATGACTCAAATTTCTTATTTTAATTGGAATAATATCCCATACAGAGGCGGCAAAATTTCAAATTACAAACTCGTTCACTTCGTTTATAGTGAGTTACAATTACTCACTTCGTTTATAGTACAAGGATTAAAAACCAACTGATTTTCTACTGGAACTTCCAACTGAACTATTTTGGGAGGCTGCTTAATTCTTTTCCAAGCATCATTGCAAAGTTTTGCTCCCTCAATAGAAAAATATCCACATAAATAACTTGCAACATCCTTTAGAGTAGTCCAATCCCCCCCCCCCCTCTGATTGTAATTTATTAATGACTTCTATTTTATCCTTTCGACCTAGGAGTGAATTTATCATTTTCCATATTTTTTTATATATCATATTTGTGCTTCATAAATTCATTTTGTAAATACATTTTTTCAGCTTTCCATTGAAATCCATTTTAAGTATTTTGGCAAATATTAAACTGCTGAAAATTAATGACAAATGTTTCACATAGGTATATTTTATACAATTCATTTTTTAAACTTATAAAATTTAGAATACCTTGTGTAATCCATTGTTTCTTTGGGAATTTTGTCCTACCCCTTTTAATTCTTCTAAGAGGACATTCCTCATTCAATATCTTCGTAAACATTGCAACAAAAATATCATACACAACCAACAGGTTAACTTCTTCAAAAACTGGAGTAAAATCTAAATCACCCATTTCTTACTCAAATTTTTTTTAAGTTATCTTTTCTTAATTTTAAAAAAACAAATTTATTTATTTGACCAATCTTACATATAATCCTGTAAGATTTTTTATTTTATTAAGAAAACAGAGATGGTTGGATCCATCTATAAGTAAAACATCAGCGTATGAACTTTCAAGCAGCTTTCCATTCACAAATATTTTATCAATCAGCATTGCAGACTTATCAGTTACTTGTGTGGGAATAGTTACCAGAGGGTACTGGAATGGTGAAATCATTAAATTCAGAAAATCTAGATGGCTTGTACTTTTATGGTGGTCAATATTGAAATCACTCATAACTAGTTTACATTCATGATCACTATTAAATTTCTCCATCTCCTCAATATAGACAACCTTATTAAATTATGATGTCTCATAGACCAAACCAAAAACTACGTTTTTTTATCAGATTTATCATTGATTTCAATAAGAAGAGTCTCAAGCCTTCCTTCAAGCCACAGCAAGAGATTTTCCCTCACCCAATACAAAACTCCTTCCTTTATCAACAAAGCCAGACTCTCTTAATCCTTAACATGACATACTGATCACTGAGTGACCTAATTTTTGAGATGGCTGAACTGTTTTCCAGCTTGGCTAGTACATAGCCACCATCAGTCCAGACATTCCTAACTCCCCATTTGTCATGTGCCAGATTTAGCAGTTACTTGCCATTTGGGGTTAAATACTTGCATATAAACACATTCAATCTGGCCAACTTCTTTTTGTTCATGATACTTTGCATAATTAAAAGAATAAAAAGTGACAGAAATGGGCAGGAGAATATTCTCTACTGAACTAACTCAAGTATGTAAGCATTCAGTTGATTTGATGTCACTAGCAAGCACACAGATCCTCATCTTAGTATTGAATAACTCTAGGATGCTACTGGGCAGTGTTTCTCTACCTATCTGAGACAGTCCATGGATTGGAAAAATGTTCAATCTTCTATCCTGTTCCAAATTTTTGTTGCAGTATTCTAGAATTTTGACAAAATTTTCCAGCACTATTATTTGACCTTGAAACCCCTTGAGCATCTTCAAATATTTGCAAATTTCAAACTGTAATCAACTCATATTGCCTTATAGATCTTGGTGACAATAGTCTTAATTGCTTGTTCACAGATCATGCTTTTGCTGCCTAAACATTTCTCAATCACCTGTTTGTGAATATCCTGACAAAGATTATCTTTCAATTTGACAATTTCACTCTGCAACTTTACTAGGGCAGACAAGAGTGAAGATACACTGTTTGTTGAAGCAGCACCAGCAATTCTGATTATTTATTTGATACACATCCAGAAATATGCCAAGTTCAGTAAAAGCACCTTGAGCTCCTTTTGTTAGTATTTTCTTCAAAGCTTTGGCAAAATTCACTGTGAATGGCAAAATGAATCCCTTACTTGGTGATACTTTTTTGTGTGATCCATAGAATAATACTTGATAAGATTTTCCCTCCTTGATGCAGTTATACTGACTATTTGAACAGGCCACAAAGGATGGTTGTAGAATTTGCCAATTGCAACATCATAAACTCTGTGAAATATGACAAACTTGATAATGTCTAATTTCTTGATGCTCAATAATGTCTAATTTTTGATGCCAACCCGTCAAACAGCTTTTTACATAGCAAGTGTTTATCAACAGCTAGCAATTACACCAGTAATGTAGTCCATAAATAATAATCCAATTATTCCACTTTTTTGAAACTTCTATAATCCCCAAAGGTCACTGAGTCCAAATAGATCAAACTATTGACAGTGATAAAAGGCTGTAAAATATCAAAACAGTAATCCTTTGTGAAACCCTGGCTAAACAATAGGCCTAAACACTGGTATTGATCTTAACAGGTCAAAGGTAGATGAAAGACTGAGTGTAATAATTATGTGTCAATAATTTTGCAAAATGCTAATTATAGTCAGCTTCAAATTAAGAGAAGTTTCAGGATATTTAACCCTCAAACTTTTATGACACTATACAGGACAATAGTATGCCTAGAGGTAGAATATTAGGGCCATATTTGAGTCATTTACAATATCAGCATCAACTGCAATGTTTAGGACTCCCTTCCTAGCAGTTTGGACAGGACTGACCTGATCAATACATTCTGTATTATGAAGGATTTTGATAATGTGGACTGGACTGATTTTTTCAAGCTTAGTCATAACTCAGACACTTGACAAAACTTGTACAAACTGTAGCAGCTGCCAGACTAAACAACTTGTATTACATTATACAGGACAATATTATGTCTGGTGTTAGAATATAAGAGAAATATTTGAGTCATTTACCATATCAGCATCAACTGCAATGTTTGGGATTCCCTTCCCAGCAGTTTGGAAAGGATTAACCTGATCAATACATTCTGTGTTATGAAGGGTGTTGATAATGTGGACTGGGCTGATTTTTTCAAACTTAGTCATTACTCAGCCACATGACAAATCTTTGATAAACTGTATCAGCTGCCAGTGAACAAGAAAACAGGTGAATGTAGCTTTATTGACTAAGCAATAGTTTAGCAGATACCATAGTTTTTGCACAAATGGTGCAAACATTTAAGAGTGCTCTCATTGAAACTTGAGTTCTATGAAAAACAGTTTCTGTAATATAGTTAGTTGTAAAGTTGTTTTTACTGAAGGATACTTTTTTTATTTTTTGTTTTTCAGTGTGCTTTTGAGCTGTCATTTCCTGTATTTGTATTACAAGCCTATGCCTTTCTCCTGTTTTGAATAAAATAATAAATAAATAAATAATTCATCGCATCTCCTGGCATTTTGTGCCCCTAGGCTTGAACCCAGTGCACCTATTTGTAAATCCTGGCCTGGCTATCTCAGAAGTTTCAACCAGCAGCAAGTTGCTCTGCATTGCAGCCAAATTAAAACTTTTTGTCACAAAATGGATGAAAACACTACTTTCCCATGACACAATAATTTAAAACTTAAAAACAACACTAGGACTTTTACTTTCTATTCAAATAAGCCACCTTCTTATCTTCAAGGATCAATGATTTAAACAATTTATTTAAGCAATGGCTAAACAATTGAGTGCTCTCTAGATTATAGCTAGTATTGTAATAATTATAAATTCTCTTAGTTTTCATTATTGATAGCAAATGAAAATCTACTTTTTACCAAGAAAACACTAGGCTATTTACTGGCTCTTTGATACAAACAGGCCTAGAGTAAAATTGAATGTAGTAAAATTCTAGTTTAGCTACTTTTTGCTATCTCAGAAAGGGGTTAGGTTAGAAAAATAAAACTTTCAGTAATGAATCCAGGATTGACAACATACTCTGTAAATAAATTAGGCCTATCAAGTTTCTATGTAAACTCTCTTCTGATTCTAAGTCTTAGAAATTTGCCTAATTGACAGGTTTATACCTATTGAAATTTTGACAAACCAACATTTACCCTAATTTTAAGTTATTGGTTTCTTTTCCTCTAGTTTTAGTTCTTAAAATGTAATTTCTGTTATTTGAGTGGAATTTTCAGCCTCATCAATGGTTTTTTTTTTTAAACCTCATAAATTGGGATTGAGCAAAGCTGAAAACAGTTATTGTTGCAAATAATTTAAGAAGGTGATCTATTTTTTCATGTTTCACTTTTAGAAGACAAGAATTTTAGAGGTCATGGCCCTCTAGAGGGAGAAGGAGTAGAGGTGGGTACTTCAAACGGTAAAATTATAGCAGTTCATATAACTGGCTTACCAATGAAGTAAATATACCACTCAATGCCTTTTTTGTGCTTTTTACAAATATAATAATTACTTCTGCCTTAAATTCAAATTTAAGCACTTTTTAACCTACCCTAACCTAAACTAACCTTATTATAAATAATTTTAGCACTGAGGATATGTAGCATTATTTTTTGAAAACAATGGAAAAGATGATGCTGGGAAAACATAGTATTATTTTGTGGAAAATGAGTTATAAGCCATACTTTAATTGAAAAATTTTCATTTTTAAGAGCTCAAAAAGTGCTTAAATTTGAATTGGCATTAGAAGTAATTATTATATTAGTAAAGAACATAAAAAAAAGGCATCAAGCAGTATGTTCAATTTATTGGTCAGTCAGTAACATGAATTGTCATAATTTTTTGAAAATCTGTCATTTTTAAGAGCTCAAAAAGTGCTTAAATTTGAATTTAAGGTAGAAGCAATTATTATATTCATAAAGATCATAAAAAAAGGCATCAAGTGGTATGATTACTTTATTGGTAATTCAGTTAGCCTATATGAACTGCTATAATTTTACCCTTCAAAATACCTTCCAAGGACATACTTTAGTCTGTAGACCTATCCCCAAAAGTTTCATATTTCTAACCTAACTCCTTTCTAGGATAGCAAACAGTAGCTAAAATAGAATTGTATCTTGATTGTAATAGCTTAATTGATAACAGGGCTAGAATATAGACTAAATTACTATTTAAAGTTATTAGCTTGAAGGATGAGCTAAACTAGGCTTAAGATTAGGAAATAGGCCTAGCCTAAGTTATTAGCTTAAATTATGTAAAGTAGGCTATACAAAGACCAGAAAAATACACTAAACAGTTGTTTTTTTTTTAAACTATTATTTTTTAAAGCCAACATTGGGCTTCTGCAGGGGAAACTACCATAATTGTGAATAAACTTCAATCAAAAGCAACTTCAATAGCCCAATAAGGGCAGTAAGTTGGCTATATTACTAATCCTAATATGTTCACATAATTTTATAGAGCTTCCATAAAAACAGGAATCAATGTAGGATAGGCCTAGAAACTATAAATTTTGTTAACACTGGGCAGGCTTTTCAAAATTTCAAGAAATGTCATTCCCGTTATTGCCGATAGAACGGCATCACGAAGCAGTGTCGGGTAAGCAGAACCTGATGTCTTTGGTATATACTTCCTAACGAAATGGGTTTAGCAACTTTGTGAAATGTCTCGTAACCAAAGCTTGCTTTTTTCACAATGACAGATTTTACATTGAAAAATTAACAAAAAAGTAAAAATGAAAGGGGAAAATAGAGCCTTACCTGAAAAAAATACAATCGCTAACACTAAATTTATAATTTTCTTATCATTTTTCGGAATCTTCATAAGTTTTTGGTCACTAATAGCTTGTCCAGGCTGTCTGTTTTTCGGACAACTGGGGCAGAAAATAAAAAGTAGTTATATCTAGTCTTTATTTATTCTAAGCCACATTCGAAATTTATTGGTAACTTTTAGTTTTCTTTCCATGACACTTTTTTTGAAAACCAGTGCATACTGCCGTTTTTTTTTTTTTCAATTGCTTTTCATTTTCTGCCCTTCTGATTTATTGGTCTTGAAAAAAAGTTCAGACAGATATTTGACACTCCCAGCAACTCCTTGCATTTTCTAAAGAAGTGGGTCGTCTTATGTGTTCACAACGGTAGCTTTTACAAAAGCTGAGAATAGTTTAATTATTAGTAACAGTGCTTTTACAATTTTCCCTGTTCCGTGGGAGAACATGATACGCTAGCTAAAATAAGGGATCAAGACAGTTTGTATTTTGAAGGTGCCAAAATAATTCTTACCTTCTCTCCTCCCCAAAAGATAGTAATTAGTGACGTCTTTGTCTTCGGTTATAATCACCGAAGTTTTGCCAGAGTTTGTTTTGTTTCATAATGGATTCCTGCTCCCCATCCTTTTTTTTGCAAAGCCTGACCCTACAACTCGGGATTTTAGTAAAAATATCCTAAGCGCGTATCAAAACCAAATGTTGAAGATGTTTGAAGATATGAGGACTAGGTTTGGAAAAATGCGTCTGATTTCATGTACATCAGATGTTTTAATAGCCCATGGGTTATTTCTTTATATCTGATTTCATGTATATCATGTACATTTCTTCATATTTGCATCTGATGTTATGTATATCAGTTGTTTTTATTAGCCCATGTGATATTACTTTATATTAAATATCTATATTTCATAATTATGAGATAATGTGCTCAAAGGCCCTGAGATAGGATGTTGTCTGGAAAAAGGGATGGAGAAATGAAAAAGGAAACTAATTGTAAAATACTGTTAAAATGTGCATTAATAAGTTCTACGCTTGCCGGTTCTGTAGGGACATAATTTACTATGGCTTAAATATTGCGCTTTTTAGTCCTAATTGAGCAATTAACATTCTATGACTAAGACCTCCCAAATTTCAGCAAGACTTAGAGATTTTGTTCTTCATTATAAGCCCTAATACTCAACTCTGCACCTCAGCCTTCCAGCCTGATTACATAATTTCTATATCATCTAATTTCATGTTTTCTATTTCTGGAATGTGAGTTTCATAAAATACAAACAAAAACTGTTCAAAATTATCGGACTCATTAGTCAAAATGTCAATATAGTAGACAGCAGTTTGTTAGCGTTGTAAAATACGAAGTTGCAATTTCACGTGATTTCAATCATTAAACTTGTATGTCCTCCGTAAAAGATACGCTTCCAAACACTGTAGGACAGTGAAAATTACATCTTTTCATGTCTAGACAAAACACTTAAGCGGGATTTAATCCAGACAATAACAAGTTCCTCGGACCTTAAGCACGAATGAAACCTTCTTTAAATTTTAATTCAATCTTATTAATGACGTGATTTTTCACGTTTGGTTATGCTCTTTTATAAAGAAAAGTCAAAATCGTGCACATACAATCTCGAGCCTTCTACCTCAGATTCGTTATATCACCGTACGATAAATATTTAACAACTTGTTGGGAGGCAGCCTATAACAAATAGATTAGATAAGAAAAAATTTTGATGCCCAAAACAGCTAACTCAAATAAGCAAATCTCGACTATTTTATTTTCAGGTTGAATTCCAAAAGAATCATTAAACAGTGAGAGTAAAAATGTTGAGCCACAACTCATGATCAGTCGATCGCTTAACCAACTAGGCCATTCCGGTATGCATGGGAGTTTATACATTCTTTTTGTGTTTCATTTGACAGGTCAGGTTTCAAATGACGCGTGTTTAGATTTCTTCCCAGAATTCCGAATAACGGATTTTCTTGGGAAGAAAGCCAGAGCTAAGAAAAATGATCTATTTGCACCTAAGTGCTTTGATTCTGAAGCAGCTGATCTTGAAAAGAAATTTCAAAAATTAGGATAAAGTTATGATTTTAGTTTATTGAACGAAAAAATAAAGATAAAATAAATTATTTAGATATTGAAATCGAGTATCCACTAAACACTTATTTAGTACATTTTATAGATAGTATATGAAAAATGCAATATAATTAAAATATTTTTTTCACAAGACCTGTTTTGTTCTTAAGGCCCAAGATGGGAAACTGTAAAAATGTCAAAATTTTCATCTAAATTGGTGTGAATTCTATTGAAAATGGGGTAACCAATGTAAACCCATGTTTACATTGTGAAAAAGAATAAAAATTAGACCAAATATGATTTCCAAGAAAATGTTGGGATGGAAAATTATAAAGATGCTGGAATTTTTTTAAATAATGCAAATTCGTTTGAAAAGGAGATAAATTTAATTGATTTGATGAGTGGTCCAGAAAATACATTTACTATACTGCTCAGAAACGGTGAGCAGACATGTAACAATGAAGATGTGAGCGAATCAATGAAAATTAACCTGGACAGTGAGGATCAAAACATGCCGAAATTGAAAATGATAGCAATAATGATTGGAATTAGGATTTAGTCATGGGTAAGGTCATATAAAAACAAGAAAGGGAATAATAAATGAATACAGAAAAATAAAATAGGTGAAAAACGAGGATTTTGTTAGCCAGTAGAAAAATATGAAGATGAAAATCAAGCAAATATTTCGACAAGCACCTCCACCAAGGACTTACTCGTTTTTCGCTTATTTGATTTTTCTCTTTTCATTTATTTTTTCCTTTCTTGTTTTCATACGTCATTCATAGCCAGTATTATAAGGTCATCAATGCCTACCGTACCTTTGTTAAATCAATAAAGGTTCGGCAAAATAGATATTTCATAATAGAGAAAGACAGGCCAAGATAAAATCAACCGAACAAATTGGAAATAGTAGGGATGATGATTGGGTTTTTGATTTTGACATGGAGAAGGTCGTCAGTGCATACCACACCTTTGAAAATCAGAAACTTTGACTAGATAAATCGGTTGAAAAATGTCCCACTACCTGAACAGTTAAAAGAAACCAAAGGATCGGCGATAGGTCTTTCACAATAAAAAAAGCCAATCGGAGGCAAAAGAAAAGTTTTGTCCCTCCACTTAAACAATTAAAAGAAACAAAGATGTTCATCAATGCCTACCATAATTTTGGAAATCAAAAACCTGGGCTAGATAAATTTTTGGAAGAAAAAAAATTTTTGTCCCACAACCTGAACAATTAAAAGAAACAAAGGATCGGCTATATGCCCTTCATAATGACAAAAGACAATACGAGGCTAAAGTTAAAGGTCAAATAAAATAAAACTATTTTAAAAAGGCACTACTTCTAATTTAAGGTCAATTTGGGCGTCATGACGTTAAGAAGAGTTTCAAATTGTCTGCGTTTAGAGTACAGACGACAGTGAGAATCCGTATATAGAAGTCTGCCTTGAGTTGAGGGCTGGGGCCCTGATAAACTACCCTCCTTAAGATTTTTGAGTGGGGCTGGGTTTGGGCTTATCTGGTCTTTGAAGTATTTAAAAAACCTCGCATAAGAACTTCATAAAACCCCGGACACATTAAACAACATTCGCTCTTTGGTCTATTTTAAACAAAATAAAATCTCAAAATTCGATCGGACGCATTAAGGGTAAAGTTGGCTGATAGGGCGGGGGGCTGGTCGCCATCAGATTACCTTTAAATCTCAGAGAGGGAACAAGAACTTTCAATTTCTAGTCATTTGAGTCCCTTCCAAAGCTTATTTTTTCCCTTAAAAACCTTATATATCCCCAGGCATAAGTTATAACCCTTGCTCTGGGGGTCTAGAGCGGTATATTGACCCCGAATTTTTTGTTATCTGACCGTTGAACTATTTTATACAAAATATCTATCTCAAAATTTTGATTAAATGCGTTTGGTGAAAAAAAGGGTGTGTGTGATGGGAGAGGGGGAAAATATCCTCCGTTAACTTTTGACTCTTAAAAAGTATTTAAAACTTTCCATTTCTAATCAAATGAACCACCTCTGAAGTTTAAGCAACCACCCTTTACATAAAAAGCTTATATGCCCCCGATGCATTACTTACAACAGTCGGCCTTAGGATTTGGGAGGTCGTGTCATCCTTATCGTTTTTGCTATTTTAGCTTTAGACTATATTGGATAAAATGGGTGTCTCAAAGTTCTATCGGATGCAATTGGGAAAAAGGCTCTTTGGGGGGGAGGGAAGGAGGGGGACTATCGGCCCTCCGGTTAATTTTGGCTTTTAAAAAGAGCAATGGAATTCCGATTTACAATTGAATGACCCCATTCCAAAGCACATGCCACCATCCCTCCTATAAAAGCCTTATATATCCTGAGGGCATAATTTACAACATTTGTCCTGGGCTCCGGGGGGGGGCTGTGTTATCCCTGGAGTTTTTGTTGTATAATTTTTGGTCAATTTTAAAGAAAATGATTATACAAAAATTTGATCAGATGAATTTGGGGAAAAGAGGGTTGGTGGGGGGGGGCCTATTTGCCTTCAGATCACTTTTGACTCTTAAAAAAGGTAAAAGGGAACTAGAACTGCATCAAAAGCTCTATGACTGGAATGAATAGAATTCTAGTCATTTGAGTTCCCTTTGAAATTGAGACGACCATCTCTTCCATAAGAAACCTTAAATACCCTCTGGACAACACTCAAAAACCTTATATGTTAACCATATAAGGTATGTTAACCATGAAGTTAACCCGCTGATAAATTTTGATGGATCTTAAAAAGATAATTAGAACTTTCAATTTCCGATCAAATGAGCCAACAGTGATGTTTATACGACCAATGCGTACAAAAAACTTTATCTGCCCCCGGGCATAACTTAAAATACTTCCCCCGAGCTCAGGAGGTTGTGTCAACCCCTGAGTTCTTGCTATTTGATCTTTAAATTGTATTGAACAAAATGACTATCTCAAAATTTTGATTGGATACATTTAGGGGTAAAGGCCTTGAGGGGGAGGGGGGCTAGTTGCCCTCTGGCCACTTTTAAATCTTTAAAGGGCACTAAAACTTGCGATTTCCAATCCAATGAGCCCCCTTTAAAGTTTGTACGACCACCCCTTCCAAATGAAGTGCCTCTGGGAAAAAAAACTAATAATAATATTGAAACGTTGGAGCAGTACTGTCTTTAATATAGGCAGTGCTAAAGCGTTGCCTGTGATTAAACCTCTCTACATATTTCTTGACAGCTCTAATAAAACTTTTTTTTATTATTTTTTATATAATTATGTATTATTTTTTTATATCTTTTTATACAACAACACTTTTTTTTATTATCACAAAAGAAAAAAGTATCGAAAAGTAACAGTTATTTTTCCTCATGACTGTTGCCTTAATTTTCTACGTTCTAACCAATAATAGTTCAGTAACAAAAACACTTCATAGTAAACGTAAAACAATATAAGTAAGACAGTAAAACAACAATTTATTTCACCGTATGGGTAATCTCATGGTGGCAAAGCATGGTGTCTGAAACAATTGAGGCTTTGTTGACAAAATTTCGTTTTCACTAGTACAGTTTTGGTTCTATCAGTGTAAGAAGGAATTGGTTCACAAAAATGAAATATCTACTAGTTACAATACTCTGTGTCTATTTGTTGTCCTCTATGACCTTCATTTTCATGTATGTTCTATTTTTTTGGCTCTAAAGAATATTTTCATTGAGAAAGACAATCGTAAATGACATTATGAAGGCAACCTGCACTCTAACTTTCTTAATAATATTTGGAATAATTTTTCTTTGGATTTACTGTCATAAACTTGAGATGAACATGGGATTTTGCCATATTTTTCCCATTTGTGGTTTATTAATCATTTACATTAGCCTATTTGCCATTTTCTTTGTCTGTTGACTCGCTTTTCTCTCTTGACGTTTACGATAAGGATTCAACGATGGTCAGATAAAAAATTAATATTAACTACCATATTTATTAGCTTTTTGCTCGTGCCTCCTTACTTATTCTCTTTGAAATACTAAAAGAATTATAAGATATTTAAGATTTTAGCAGGTATTTTAAATGAAAAGCTTGCTTTTGAAGAAAATATAGACCCATTGATGTTGTTCTACACTCCTCAGTTAATTCTACTTTTTCTCTCTGTTTTTCTGGCCAGAATCGAAGAAAAATCAAATGCAGTGTCTAGCTTTCGCGGGTTATATACCCCAATAATTTGGTTGTTTCTTACCACCTCTTACATGATAATTTTTAGTAAGACAATTAGTCTTTATTATAAAAACTATTTAAAATCCCTTTTTGGAAATGGAAATAGTGTTTAACCGTTTTAACTCTAAGATACTACTCTTTGCAGATAGTGATAAAGGCAAAGTTCTTATTAAGCACAAAGTTCTTAAAACAACTTTGTATTATTAAAATCCAGAGTTTTGTTAAAGTAAAATTATTCATAACATGCTTCATAGAGAGATTGTATGAATGACCTAGTGAAAGATATAGTATGCCCAAGTTCAATTACAATTGAAGCATATACAATAGTAAAGAAAGGCGTCCATTTTCCTTAGTGAAGAGAATGAGAACTTGATGAGATAGAACATTGAGACTTAAGCCGGGCTTTAAAAGGACTGGAAGCTACCAGAGCCACTAATCGTGCAGTAGTAACCTGTACACATAGAAAATTCAAATGACCCAAGAATATAATTTATTGGAATTTTGGGATTGGTTAAAGATTGAAGTTTGATAAAAAAAAAAAACGTTTGTTATCAAACTTTATGAATTACAAACGCGGTATTAAAAGTCTATTTATATTCAAACTATATTTTTGTGACAATAGAAATTTTTTTACTGCTTATGAAATGATTAAATAAAAAAAACAAATTTTTTTAGCTGAAAGTAAGGAGCGACATTAAAACTTAAAACGAGCAGAAATTACTCCGTATATAAAACGGGTTGTCCCCTCCGCAATCCCTCGCTCTTTACGCTAAAGCTTTAAATTGTTTTAAAAAGTAGAATTGTGGCAAAGAGTCAAACTTTAGCGTAAAGAGCGAGGGATTGCGGAGGGGACAACCCGTTTTATATACGGAGTAATTTCTGCTCGTTTTAAGTTTTAATGTCGCTCCTTACTTTCAGCTAAAAAATTAGTTTTTTTATTTAATTTCTGAACGTTTTTGAATTAATGCATGTTTGGTTTTGGCTCTCCTCACATAAACTATTAAAATGAAATTTGTATATTAATTCTTTTTTTGGCTAAATGGCTTTCTCTTAGTTTTGATTAGACGATTTTGAGAAATAAGGGGTGGAGAAGGAGGCCTAGTTGCCCTCCAATTTTTTGGTAACTTAAAAAGGCCACTAGAACTTTTAATTTTTAACGAACGTTTTTATTAGTAAAAAATATATGTAATTTAAGAATTAACTTGCGTAACAAACTTTCATAATCTTACATTTTTATTATGTATACGAGGGGGTTTGTACCCTCGTTAATACCTCGGTCTTTACACTAAATCTTAAGTTTTGTCCCAATTCTTTAAGAATGACCCCTGAATCAGAAAGGCCGTAGAATAAATAGTTGAAATTACTAAAAATAATTTAGCATAAAGAGCGAGGTATTTATCTCCTCCTAAATACCTCGCTCTTTATGCTAAAGTATTTTTAGAACCCCTCATATGCGTAATAATCTCTGTTCGTTTTAAGTTTCAATGCTACTTCTTCCTTTCATTTGAAGAAAAACATTTTCATGTTTATTTTTCATTGTTTTCTTATAGTAATGCTAGAAAATCCTGCGCCCTTTTCATTGAATTTTTCTTCCCCCATGACAGATTCCTCCAAGGAAAGATCCTCCAACATAGCCCCCTCCCCTCAGCCCCACCTCCAAACAAAATAAAATCCCCCTGAAAACGTCTGTACACTTCCCAATAACCATTACTATATGTAAACACTGGTCAAAGTTTGTAACTTGCAGCCCCTCCCCCAGGGATTGTGGGGGAGTAAGTCATCCCCAAAGACATAGTTATTATGGTTTTCGACTATGCTGAACAAAATGGCTATCTCAAAATTTTGATCCGTTGACTTTGGGAAAAAATGAGCGTGGGAAGGGGCCTAGATGCCCTCCAATTTTTTTGGTCACTTAAAAAGGGCACTAGAACTTTTCATTTCCGTTAGAATGAGCCCTCTTGCGAAATTCTAGGACCACTTGGTCGATACGATGACCCCTGGGAAAAAGAAAAAACAAAAAAATAAACAAATAAACACGCAGCCGTGATTTGTCTTCTGGCGAAAAATACAAAATTCCACATTTTTGTAGATAGGAGCTTGAAACCTCTACAGTAGGGTTCCCTGATACGCTGAATCCGATGGTTTCATTTTCGTTAAAATTCTACGACTTTTAGGGGGTGTTTCCCCCTATTCTCTAAAATAAGGCAAATTTTCTCAGGCTCGTAACTTTTGATGGGTAAGACTAAACTTGATGAAACTTATATATTTAAAATCAGCATTAAAATGCAATTCTTTTGATGTAGCTATTGATATCAAAATTCAATTTTTTAGAGTTTTGGTTACTATTGAGCCGAGTCGCTCCTTACTACAGTTCGTTACCACGAACTGTTTGATTTCATTTATTTTAAAACGGAAAGGCTAGGTTTCAAGGCAAATAAGGGGCCAGTCAAAACTAAAATCCGCAAAAACATTAATATTGTGATCTTATGGAAAAATTCGCGTTTTTTCCATCCGATATAAAAAATTTAAAGATATGACAACGAATTAAGCCTAATAATACAATACAAATAGCTGAGTTACCTGCGCAATACTCGATGCCACAGATCATTTTTTTTTTCCTTTTAGCAGTAGTTAACAACTGATTTTTTTTAGAGGTATAAACAGTGACTACCCTGTGATACATAAGACAACAGAAGAATTTCACTTTTACATTTTCCCTTGCCACAAAAGTTTCATCGATTTTTTTAAGTTTTTCTTAAAAGTTTTTAACTTGTTTTAAAAAGTTTTACGATTTTTTTTTCTCTCCAATTTGTGTCACAACAATAAAGTTGTCAAGCCCTGGAAGTTTTCAAGAATTTGCATTTCTTAGGAAACAAGTGTATTTTGAACACCGTACTAATTCCACTTTTATAAGGTCATCATGAAAAATTTAGCATTATTGAAACCCAAAATAAATGCGGCACTGTTTATAAGTTGAGTCTCGAAGAATAGGAACATAGTAAGTAAAATAGAAGAATAGTAAAAGTCTAGGACACAAATCAAACAGTCCCGAACGTTGAAAATCAAATGAAAAACTATCAAATCACGGGAAAGTGGTTGGTCAAAATATATGTCTCTTAATTTTCTGTTGTTCTAATTAAATATTTTTACACTGGGTTAGGAAAATTCCACACATATTAACCTGTTTCGAGCTTAATGTTACTTCAATTTGAAACCAGCACCTATTTATGTTCTTTTCCCTTAGTCCCTTAATTTATTTATTTTCAACGTCAATGTTAACATAACAATGTCTTGAAAATTATATAATTGTCGGTTGAAAGTTTGCCACTCAACAGAAACTTTTCTTGCGTCTATTTACGCTTATGAGCGAGGGTTGTAAAATGTCGCGAATAAATTTTTGTATCATTATTTGTGCTATTATAGGAGGGGTTCATAGAGTAGATTTTGTCCAGACAGCACGCTCCTGTTCCGGTCTGTTTATTGTGCTCTTGTTCCCGTTCTTTGCTAATAAGCACATGAAAAGAATATTCCCTTTTATAACAAAATGTTTTTATAATAACTAGGAAGCTGTCAACATTCAGTACTGATATTGTATACTTATTATAAATTAATAATTTATTGACTTCCATCGCTTTCCATTTGTCTTAATCTGATCAATCAGTAAAAGAGTTTTGTACAAACCCTTCTTTTTTTGTACCAGGCCTCCGCTTCTTTGGCTAATATTTGAGCTACATTTCCATCTGTTCTCCATAAGAAAAAATCTATTACAGCACAAACTAGTTTTCCCAAACTGATTTCACCCATCTTCTACATTGTCAGATTTGGAACTAATATCCATGTATAACTATTCCTGGAAAGTTTCTCACAAATTCAAATCCTGTAGACTATCAATGCCAAAACTTCCTGGACGACAGCGACAACTTCCTAAATGAGTAGTGTCTTAAAACATTACAAATCAGAAATTTAGTATCACTAAAATTGTATATATTTCAAAATATTAGTTTGCTTTTAGTTTTAGTACTTCAAAAAAAGTAGTTTCGACAGTTTTTATCGCAAGGAAATGAAGCTATTGAAAATCAAAATTCATTAGGAATGAATAATAATCAGCCCTATGTTGGATTATGAGTTCAAATCAGGGGCGTATCAGCTCCACAAGGAAGTGACATGTTTGGCAATTTCAGGGCACCTCAAAGGGGAGGGGGGAGAGGATCTAAACAAAAAAAAATGACTAGGTTTAAGTTTTTTTATATTAAAAAACAATCAAATGATCCAAACTTTATTCTTTTTCTTCCATGGTGCTCAAAGTGGCAAATGACCGAATATTTTCAATGTCCCGATTTGTTTGATTCAAACAACTCCGTCTCTCTGACAGTTGAAAATCTTTTCGCACTTTCTCATTTGGTATTAAAATCGACAGCAACCTTCATGAAGAATAAGAAAGCAATTAAAACCGTTGTTATTGGCGCTACACAATTAGTGTTCAGGTACCAACGACATTAATATAAAAGCAATTTTCGTCCAGGAACCTTTAAGTTATTACTCTTAAGATAATAACAAGTTTTGCCTTAAGGTATAATGAGGAGCTTATATTCATACAGTACAAGATACTTATAATATAGTCCTAAAAAAAATCTGAAAAAAGAAACATCTGAAAAACACGTTGAGATCTATTCTAATAGCAAAAGAAACAAGACAAAACTGCACATGATCAAGTGCTATTTAAAATTTTTCTAAAGTTTCGTGTTTTTGTTCTGAGAACACCAAAACCGTTCATCTTGAGAACGCACCTGCCAAGTGCGGTAGACCGGCCACTAAGTTTCCTCTAGTTTTAACCGATTTTTTTTTTGCTTTATTTTAATAATTCATTGCCAATAGCCTCGATCATAGATTTTATTGTTTCAATTATCAAGTGTTTTATAAATTTATGTATTTTCACTCTTAACAAAACTAGGTATATTTGTTAATAATTATTTAAAGCTTCATAAAGCATAAGGCACGTTGCCAGCGAAGCTCTAGTGCAAAATAAATCATTAAGAACATTTTAAGCATTAAAGCAGAAATTATACGTTAGCTATAAGTTCGTCTTAACCCTAATAACAATTTAAGATTTGTCATTGATAAATCGTATATTATTAATTTGAAAATTTCGAATACAGTCATTTATAAATCACTTTAAGATAGAGTGCCATCAATCAACGTGGATACGAAAAACATACATGAAAAAAAAAATCACTTTCAAATAATAAGCCCCAACTAGGTGAGAGCATCCTAGCCTAACATTAAATATTAGGAGTCACGTGCGGGTGGAAAACCAATTGAATAGTATCAAGAAAATTATTTTATCAGGAAGTAACCAATTCCCTGATACGCATCAATTGTTGAAAAAAACCCCAGTCATCTATAAATCATTTGTAGATAGCGTGCTGTCTATCACTGTGGATAACACAGAAAACACCAATAGACATGAAAAAAACAATCAAGTTAGAAGACAGAAGGAAACTAAAACCTTCAAAAATAAGCCCAAAACTGAATGAATGCATACTAACTTAACATTACAAGAGAAGATCCCATATACTAATAGAAAACGGCTTTGATTTCAATAGGAACAAGGGAATGACTTTCCCAGGAAGCAATCCGTTCCTCGGGATTTATGTATCTTTTAAACAACCTGATCATTCTACTCTCTAAAGTCTAAAAAATATACTATACATTTTATCACAATTAAATTCTAACAGCTTTGTCAAAAACCACATTTACTTAAAATAAGTTTTTCCAATCCAACCCCTATTCTGACCAATTCCTTTTAGCCAATGTTCCAGCCGATATGATGTTAATATATGATTTTGCATTTATTACAGGAGAGCCGTTTCGCATTAGAAAAAAAGCTAATGCAGCCCTATTTAGGTTTTACCAAAGTAAACACTTTGGAGTAATCAGGGTTGCAGCTGTAGAAGCCACCTAGTAAGAGATTACACAAAAGGTTGAACACGTATCTGATTAATACGTATTCCAAAGCATATAAAAATTTAGGCTACTATTTTTACGACTGAAAGAGTTGCTAAGTTCAAATTCTATTGTTAAATTCCATTCACATAAACTAATACAGAGCTTTTTCTTTTGAGTATTATAGTAGGTTAATATCTAAATCCAAGACTAAAACATGTGTCTATATATTCTGAAGACTTAGCCAGAGTAAATAATCAATGAATTTAGCCTACATTTTTTTTTTAACAAAAAAAAAATTGGCTTCTTGATTTGCATTTTTGTTGTGTTTATTAATATTTCTTTTATTCTCTTTCATATAATCAGTTGTATATTTTAGAGGATATTTTGTTCGATTGCTAAGCTTTATATGGAAAATAATTCTACATTTTCCGATTAGTAATTTATTATTTATTTCTCCAACAGTTTTGAAAACAGAACGCAGAAAACTGAATGTGAATCCTTTTATTAAGTATACCAAAAACAGGATGCAGTAGCTGTCTTTGCAGAGTTGTATCGATCATTTTATTTCTCACTTTTACTTTTTGATGACTTTGGAGAATCTTATTTTTTGTACTTACAGTCCTTTTTGGAATAGCCTGTTTTATTTGTGGAATATCCTTAAATTAGAATTTTATGTGTTTACAAGGTTTCTCTATCAATAGCCAATTTGGCTGAAAATTCAATCTATGAATGAAAATTCAGTCCTTTAATTACATTTACAAAAAACATGGTGCATTAGCTGTTTACTCATAACCCTTATTGGAATAGCCTGTTTAGCTGAATGTACCACTAATCTTTATATTGCACGTGAACTATTTAGAAAATAAAATTAAAAAGCACCGGAGATGCAATAAGGATTCAACATACCACAAAATATACTAAAATTAAGACCAGAGTTAAAGAAAAGAGTTTCATTTCAAAAGAAATGAAATTACATTTCATTTCTAAAAAAAAAACTTTCACTTCAAAGAAAAAAATTGAAAATGTTTCGGTCGAGATTTCCCTATAAATAAAAAAAATAATAGAGTTACAAAAAAAAGTTCAAATTAGCTACATTTGAATTTCTTTTGATACATCTTCACCCGGTTCGAACATGACATCTCTATAATACGAGCGGATTCAAGCCAATTCTGAATCCTGAAAAATAAAAAGCTTCAATTAATTAGTTTATCTTTTTCTAAGAGAAAGACAATTTATGCATTGCTTTAATTGCGTATAAGACACTTTACTAATTGTATAACGCAGTTAACACTCAAAACCCAGTTATCATGTAAATCGTATCAATTAGCTAGTGAGTTTTATTGGCACCAACTGGATTTTCAAATTACTACCCAGGTCTTATTTGAGAGTTCTGTAAATGTAAAATTAGAATTACCCTCCAAAAATATAATTGAACTTACATTTACTAAAAATTATGGCTTGACCGACATATCGACCGGCCGATATTATCGGGCTGATATGAGGGTCATTGTCATTATCGGATATCGGGAAGAGATTATCGGTAATCACCCAATATTTTTATACCCTTAACTTGTTCAGAAGAGGGCATCAGATTTCCTTAGGTAAATTTTGCTTGTCTTGTCTTGGGGGCGGAATCACCAGCTAAGTCTGACCATGGTTGAGAGAGCAGCAGAGGTGAGGTGAGTCAAATGAAGTCAAAGTATATTTTTTGTCAATACACATCCGGTGCAGTAATGTTCTAAATAAAAGGTAATTTCTACCAGAACAACTAAAAAGAATACAATAAACCATACATTTCTGTTTAATGCATGTTCACCTCCGTGGGTGAAAGATCCAAGGCTCAATCGGTTGAAACCAAAATGTCCAATCAGGGGCACAGCTAAAGGAGAGAGGGGCGTTGTAAGGGGGAGTTCTAAAGTGTCACCACCACGTGTCAACACCTTGCAAAATTTATCATGGATATTTACCTCATGTGTCTGCATTTGTCAGCATACTGGACGACTTTGTTAGCACAATCTTTAAATCACTCCTCAAAACTTAAACTCTAGCTGTATCCTTGCATCCAATGTCCCTGGTATTGATTCGCTTCTGCTCATTTGACCAAACAGTTACTATAAATTCCAAAGGAATTTGACAACCGGTTGCATTAACAATCTCAGTTTTATGTTATCCCAACTGGGTTTGGAGAACTATGCTCCAACCATGAATAGCATATTGAGCATAAAGGAAAAAACATTTTATTTTTTCTTAGCTCGAACCTAGTAAAGAGCGACCTTAGGTTAATGATGACTGTGCTTCCAAAAGTACCCTTTTAACATAAACTTTGTCCCCTGTTTGCTCAAGTGATGGGTCTTGTGTCTATGTTAGTCCTTCGTCCTGTTCTTCTTCAATACTCACTTCTTGTACCCCTCCCTTTTTTATGCTTGTGTTTGATTCTTCCTGTCTTTTTTTCCAATGATTTGTCCGAATTTTGCTTATCTTGCTCCTGTATTGATCCTGTGTTTGCTCTAGTGTTTCCGTGCAGGATTTGAATTTCAGATTCCATGCTAGGCAGAAAGACGTTTGATCTTACATTAAGTGCAAATATACGTAAGTGCTCTATTCTTAGTTTCAATCATTAGGCTTTGACAGTGGTATGACGTCCTATAAACTGTTAGTGGTTTCATGATGAAAAGTAGACAGTTAAATCACTTTTGTGATTTTGACAGTTATTTTTTGGTACTATGTGATGGATTATTTTCTTTAACAGGTATTGGACCAATGGTCCTAATTATCAGACAAACATCCTTTTCATAACTTAATTCTCTCTCTAAAGTCAGTGCTCAAGCATGGACATCACTATCAATTAAATATCATTTAGTGTAACATCAAGCTCATTACTCCCTTTGCCGTATCAATCTTTTAGAAAAAGCGACAAATTAAAAAAAGGGTAAAAATTCGAACGGACAGTGACAAATCCAAACGGCAAAGGCGGCTATGGAGATAAGTTGTTTGCTAAGACCCCATTGATTCCCATACTCATGTACTTGAGACCTTCGGTGAAGCACAGTCATTGGTCAGGACCTCTTTGTCTGCTTTTGCTTTAGTCCTTTTCCTGCCTTCAAAAAGACTAATAGTAAATATCTTGCCCTTTTAAAGTGCCTATATATTATCTGTCTTGAATAGGTTATAGGTTTTGGGAAGTTGACCAATTTCAGTAATAAGAAGTAATTCCATTACTATTGGGATATCTTCTACGAGAGAAGATATTTAGAGTTATGACTCTAATGATCAGACCAGCTTTAAAAAAGAAGTTATTTTTTCAGTCTATGCAGGAGATGTTCCCCCAAAAATTGACGCATAAAGAGACAGACAAGCGAGATTCTTTGAAAGATTTTTTCCTAGGAGAGTGGAATTGATAGGTTACAACAACCTAACCGTAGAGGCCGTAACTTATTTAGGTTCTTTAACTCATAGTTTAAAGGAGTAGCTTCAGCATCACTCTACCTCCCTCTATGAGGCAGAGTGATCACTCTCCGTTCATGAAGGTTTAAGGAGACATAAAAAAGCAACATATCTTCAAGGGAAGTGCTTCGTTAATGTAAATCATAGGTCGTGCAATAGCGCTGCCTAAGTAAGGGAGCGATGACCGAACGGGAACCAACCCCCTTCTTAGGCCCAATAATTTCCCAAACACATCCAATCAACATTTTGATATAGTCTTGTGTTCAGCTTAGTTAAAAGGTCAAAAGACTGTGCCCCAAGAATGACTAAGTACATTAATTTGGAACTTGCAGGAAATGATAAGGGGGTGATAAATTAACCAAAGAGGAAATGTTTACAGGCTACTACTACTACTAATACTGCTACTCCTACAGCTACTACTACTGCTACTAATACCATCAATTCTACTTCTACAGCTACTACCACAATAACTAATGCTTCTAAAGCGAGTACTACCAAGTTTTAAAATAGTGAATTGAAAATTTGAGGAAATGTTGATTGGGAATTTTAACCAAATAAAAGAATACTACGTGTATACATATTGTCAAAAGGCCTATTGGTAATGTCCTTGGAACCGCCGTCTGTATCAAGCTGATAGTTCCATGGCATCTCTGACCATGAAGGGGGTGTTCATAAGACCAAAAGGCAACATGTGTATACTACTACTGCTATTATCAATACTGTTACTACTAATACGAAAACAAGACTGCTGCTATTGCTACTGCTCTTACTAATACCACTACTACTAAGATATTAGCATTATTAAGGCTAAGGAATCGAAGGTGAAAATTACGATAGAATATTGAAGGGAAATGTGAGCTAAATCAAAACACTACGTATATACAGATTGTCACAAGGGTACTTGAAGAATACTTAAAGGGAAAGATCAGTTGACCAAAAGGCAATGTGTGCACACTACTACTAAAACTACTACGACTACTACCACTACTAATGCTACTATTACTATTAATCTAAATACTACTTCTATTGCAACTGCTCCATGGCTAAGAGTATAAACATGAAAATTTCAGGAAGTATTGAGGGGCAAGTAGAACTAAATTAAAACTATGAATATACAAATTATCAAAAGGGCATATCAACTATGTCATAGCAACGACTAATTGTATTAAGTTTATATAATACTGCTTAAGTTAATACCATTGCTGCTTCTAGTACTATTGATATTACTATTAAACCTAGTACTAGTGCCACAACTAGTACAACTGGTACTCCAACTACTACTGATGTGACTACTATTAAAACTGTGCCTACAGTTAATACAGGTTGTCAAGAGGGCACAACGGCATTATCTTAGGAAAAGCTTGTACTACTACTGCTAGTACTAATAATGCTACTAAAGCTAAGGTTACTAATACCAATTCTGCTGCAACTACTACTACTGCTACTGCTAAAACTTAAAAGCGTTAAGGTGAAAATTTCGGTGACTGTTAGAAACAGTGTTGAACTAAATCAAAATACACTAAACGCGTACAGTTTGTCAAGAGGACGAAGCAAAACAAAGGCGATATGTGCATGGTATTATTTACTATTAAAACAACTATTATTACTACGCAAGTTAAGGATATTAAGACGAAGCTTTCAAGGAATTTGTAGCATATGTTGAACTAAATCAAATAGAACTATGAGCCTGTAGAATTGCCAAAATAATGTTACAGGATGTATCCGAGGAACGGTTTACTTTATTTAGTTGCAACTTTCAGGGTATGTTGTATCAGATTTTGAGCTAATCATAAGGCACCATGTGTATACAAGTAATACAAATAATACGACTGCTATAACCAATGTGGCTGAGAGTATCAATGTGTAACTTTTAGGGATAGTTTAGGAAAAGTTTCAATTAAATGAAACAATTATGTGCATACAGATTTTCGAAAGAGCATATAAGCAATATAACAGGCAGCGCAAGACTATCATAGACAGCAATATCATATATCGTTTTTAAGGGAGCCAACACGAGTGGAAATTAAAAGCTCTAGTGCCCTTTTTAAGATTCAAAAATGATTGGAGGGCAAGCAAATCCCCCACTCAAGCCCATTGATTCATCAATCTTTGTCCTTTATGACGTCATTTTCGTGAATGTTCTATTTTTGTTGGCTCTAAGGAATATTTCATTGAGAAAGACAATCATAAATGACATTATGAAGGCAACCTGTATATAAGCTATATAACAGGCAGCGCAGGACTATGTATATAAGCAACCTCCAACCTGTATATAAGCAATATAACAGGCAGCGCAGGACTATGATAGATAGCAATATATTAATTTTAAGGGAGACAACACGAATGGAGATTAAAAGCTCTAGTACCCTTTTTAAAATTTAAAAGTGATTGGAGGGCAAGCAAACCCTCCACTCAAGCCCATTGATTCTCCAAAAACGCCTTACCAAAATTTTGAAATGTTCATTTTGTTCGTTAAGCAGAAAGGTTCTGTTAAAATGTTTCTGGGAATGCTGAGGAGGTCATCCCCCAATAGTTATGCAATTCATCAATAGTGTACATACAGCATTTGTTATCAGGAAAGAGAATATGTGACCTTTGATGTTCAAAAGACCAAACGCATTCAAGTAAAGCTCTTAGAGAATATTGAGGGGAGTATTGAAATAAATCAAAACATTCTATATGCATACAGGTTGTCAAATGGGGGAAATTCAGGTATGACTAAGGATATGTTTGGAATTTAAAGGAATAATAAAGAGGGTAATCAATTGACCAAGAGCAAATTGAGGAGAATCTTGAACAAACCAGAAGTCACTTTGCTCATGTTACCACTATTGCAAATATTACAACTGCTACGACTACTACTTCTACTGAGGTTGAAACTTTCCCGGAGCACTTAGGAGGGTGTTAAAGTGAAACAAAATACACTGTGTGCATACAAGTTGCCAAAAGGATGTATTAAACATTTCTCAGGAATAGCACCGAGCATTGAATTGAAAATTTCAGTGTATGTTATGTGGGATATTGAGCCAACAAAATGTATATACTGCTCACGGCTAAGAGTATTAAAAAGACATTTTTAGATAATGTTGGATGATATATAAAATTAAATTGAAACCCGCTGTATTCATGTAAACTGTTAAAGAGCGTTAAAAATGTTAACACTATTTGAATAGAGAGATTTGCACATTATGAAAATTCACTATATGTATACGACTACTCATAGTAATAGTAGTACTGCTACTGCTGTTAATACTAATGTTACTAAGGCTAAATATATTAATGGGGAAGTTTCGAGGACTATTGAGGGAATGCTGGGCTAAATCATAACACATTTTTGCGACTGCAGGTTGTTAACAGGACATATCACAAATATCTCAAAAAGTGCTTAAAGTACTTAGTTGAAACTATCATGTTATGAGCAGTTGATTTTGTACTAGACCAAAAAGGCAGGTAACAGCTTAGATTTAAATAAGCATTACTGCTTACAACTAAAACTACTATTGTTATTGCTAATACTACTCCTATTAATCCTACTATTACTTCTGCTTGGGTATTCGGGTATACCTATACCCTAGAATTGGGTATAAAAAAAAACTTTTGCAGAGTTTTTGAGGCTTTAAACCAAATCAATAGGTACTGTGTGTATGCTGATTTCCAATAAGACGCCTCAGCAATACCTCAAGAACAGCTAAGGGTAATAAGTTGAAATTTTCAGGGCTACTAATATTACTGCTTTTGCTCTTACAATTAAACTTAATTATAAGAGAGTAAGTGCATCTAGGTTATAGAAACAGCAAAGTGTAATGTTTTGGGAACTCTATTATATCTTATTTTTCAAGAACACTAGAAGAGGTACACAATCAAATTAAACAATACTATATATGTCCAAGAAAAGCATTGTAATAGCACTGCCTAAGTAAAGTGCAATGGAGGCATAATGTATTTTTTTTTCCTCCAAGGATCTTTGTCTGGAGGGAATTATCGTAGAAACTTCGAAAGGAGCTGATTCGATTGGCAAATAAAAGTCCTATTGCCCTCTTTGAATTTCAAAAACGATTGGAGGGCAAACAGCCACTATGCTTCCATTAATTCCCAAAACACGTTTAATCAAAATTTTGAGACAGCCTATTTGTTTAGTAAAGTTGAAACTTGAAAGGTCCAATGAATGTGTCCCTACAAAGCCCTCAGGGCAAGGACTTCAAGTTTTGTAATTTGCCTGTTGCATAAACATAGTGTTTTTTTATTGAGAAAGGAGGGCATTTTTGACTTTTAGTTTCCAAAAAGACAAAGGGCATTCAGATTAACAGTACTCAGGATCTCATGATTGGTTGTAAGATTTTACCATTGTAAAATTGCAAATACCATGAACACCAATGAACATTAACGCTAACAACACTAATGATCAATGCAACTTCCAAACTAACTAACTAATGAATGCTAACTACTGAACACTAACTAACTAACTAATAAAACACAAACACTAGAAATATTAAAGAGCATTGCTTTGGGACATGACAAAAAAAGGAATGAAAATAAAACAGGCAAAACACATAATTTGGTGCTTAGTTACTAAATGAATAAAAATCTATCAGTTTTATTGTTATTCTTGAAATACTTTGTATTTCAAGTTAAAGTGATCAAGGATCATTTATTGTAGATATCGACAATAGTTAGCAGCAATCTTTATTTGGGTTGGCAGAAAAACAATTGTTGTTAAAAGCATGTTGTTAACAATTTCGATAAAAACAGCATGAAATCAAATCCATATATAAATATACACCACATTTATTATTGTCATCTGTCCCCTTGCTAACTTAACAAAAAAAATTTCAAATTTAAAGATGGCGCTAACAGAAATATAATCTCATTATGGAATGCGCATTGTGCACGTTTCCATTAAAATTTAAATTTACAAGAAACGTTATCAAAATTGGAAACTTGCCTTTTATAAATTTAAAAGAGATATTAACGGTCAGTCCATGGAGAAACTATCTGCTAACACTCAAGCTTTCAAATAGACTCCAAACTGTTTAAAACATTATTCCGGAGTGTGTCAGACCAACGTAAAATGCCTAAGCAACAATAGGAAAAATTAAAAATACTCTTGACCCCGAATGTACTATTATATTTTTATAATATTATTATACCCAAATATATTAACGAATTTATTGATAGAAGCAAACGTTATTTGCAATAAGATGTGAAAGCTTGTAGTTTTCAATGATGACGAAAAATATTAGCGACAGTAGGAAACATACTAATTGTGTATACAAAATTTTCATAACAAAGTTGTCAAACAGTTCGTGGTAGCAAACTGTAAGTATGGAGTGACCAAACTCAATAGTAACCAAGACTCTAAAAAAAAAGAAAGAAAAAAGATACCACCCCTAGAAGCCATATAATCTATAGGGAAATCCCACCAGTATAATAAAGACCTCACCCTACTGTAGAGATTTCAAGCTCTTTCTTGCAAAAATGCGAAGTTTTTGTATTTTTTGCAATAAGAAAGATCATGGAGGCATGTTTATTTGTCTTTTTTTGTTTTTGTTTTTTAGAGGTGATCGTATCAACCTAATGCTCATAGAACACCATGAGACGGCTTATTCGAAAGGATATTAAAAGTTTTAGTACCCTTCTTAAGTAACTCAAAAGACTGGAGGGCAAACAGGCCCCCTTCAACGCCTCTTTTTTCTCAAAATCTTTCGATTAAAATTTTGAGATTGCCATTTTCTTCATCATAGTTAAAATGCCGAATAACCAAGCCTTTGGAGATAACACCAACCCCCATAGCCCACGGGGAAAGGTCATTAGGTTATAAGATTTGCTCATTATTTATGTATAATATCTGTTATTGGGAAGCATCGACATATTTTTGGGTGAGAGAGACACATTTTCTGTTGGGGGATTTTTCATGGGGAGAACTTTCCTTGGAAAGAGAAATTTCCAGGGGAAAAAGTTTTCAGAAGAGATTTTACACTGGGGGAGTTTTCTAGAATTCCTATACAAAATTCTTCCTTTGTCTTGCTCTCTTTTGGTCGACTCAATTTTACGCATGGAGATCTTAAGGGTAATTGTCCGGGGTAAATTTTCATCAAGATGTAATTGTTCAGAGGATATTTCTGTGAGGAGGAGGGATTTCTCCGTGGTGGTATTATTTAATAAGAACTCATATGGCTCTTCTGACGAGGTCGGAAGAACCAAAAGCTAAGAGCTCATACGGCATGAGCTCTAGCAAAATTCAAAAGAATCAATAGATTGATTTAAAAGGAAAATCAGAGACTTAATACCGTTCAGGATTTAAAATAAGAGCTCTGAGACACAAGGTCCTTCTGAATATCAAAATTCATTAAGATCCGATCACTAACTCGTAAGTTAAAAATACCTCATTCTTTTAATTTTTCCTCTCCTTTCAGCCCCCCAGATGGTTGAATCGGGGAAAACAACTTTATCCTGTAAATTTGTGCAGGTCCCTGACATGCCCATCAATTTTCATCGTCCTAGCACATCCACAAGCACCAAACTCGCCAAACCACTGGAACCCCCTAACTCCTCCAAATAAAGCGAATCCAGTCCGGTTACGTCAATCACGTATCGACGACATTTGCTTATTCTATCCATCAAGTTTCATCCCGACCTCTCCACTCTAAGCGTTTTCCAAGATTTCCGGTTTCCCCCTCCAACTCCCCCCAATGTCACCAGATTTAGTCGGGATTTAAAATAAGAGCTCTGAGACATGAGTTTCTTCTAAATATCAAATTTCATTAAGATCCAGTCACACGTTCCTAAGTTAAAAATACCCCTATTTTTCTATTTTTCCGAATTAACACCCTCCCCAACTCCCCCAAAGAGAGCGAATCCCTTCCAATTATGTCAATCACGTATCTATAACTTGTGCTTTTTCTTCCCATCAAGTTTCATCCCGATCTCTCCACTCTAAGCGTTTTCCAAGATTTCCGGTTTCGAAGATTTCTGTTTCCCCCTCCGGCCTCCTATGCCCAGGATCCAATTCAAATTCAAAATGAAGTATCCGAGATATTTTCCTATATATCAAGTTTCATTAAGATCAGATCACCCATTCGTAAGATAAAGATTCCTCAATTTTCATGTTTTCCAGGATTTCCGGATTCCCCCTCAAACTCCCTCCAATGTCACCAAATCTGTTCAGGATTTGAAATCAGAGCTCTGAAGTACAAGATTTTTCTAAATATCAAGTTTCATTAAGATCTGATCAACCGTTCGTAAGTTACAAATACCTCATTTTTTCTAATTTTTCCGAATTATTCCCCCTCCCTCCCACTCCCCCAATGAGAGTGGATCCGGTCCTGTTATCTCAGTCACTTGTATCTTGGACTTGTTCTTATTCTTCCCACCAAGTTTCATCCTGATCTTTCCTCTCTAAGCCTTTTCCAAGATTTCCGACCCACCCCCCCCCCAACTCCCTCCAATGACACTGGATCTGGTTGAGATTTAAAAAAAGAGATCTGAGTTACGAGACCCTTCTAAATATGAAATTTCATTAGGATCTGATCACTGCTTCGTAAGTTAAAAATACCTCATTTTTCTAATTTTCAGAATTGACTCTCCCCCCAACTCCCCCAAAGAAAGCGGATCTGTTCTGGTTATGTCAATCACGTATCTAGGACTTGTGCTTAGTTTTTTCCACCAAGTCTCATCCCGATCTCTCCACTGTAAGCGTTTTCCAAGATTTCAGGTTCCCCCCTCAAACTCCCTCAATGTCACCGGATCCTGTCGGGACTTAAAATAGGAGCTCTGAGTCAAGATACTCATCCAAATATGAAAGTTCATTAAGATCTGATCACCCGTTCGTAAGTTAAAATACCTTATTTTTTCTAATTTTTCCGAATTAACCGTCCCCCCACTCCCCCCCCCCACCAGATGGTCAAATCAGGGAAAGTACCATTTCTAATTGAATCTGGTCTGGTCCCTGATATCCTTGCCAAATTTCATCTTCCTAGCTTATCTGGAAGTACCTAAACTAGCAAAACCGGGACCGACAGACCGACAGAATTTGCGATCGCTTTATGTCACTTGGTTAATACCAAGCACCATAAAAAACGATCAGAAACTAAACTAAAAAAACAATTTTTTAGTAAGAAACAATATTAAAACTTAAAATGAATAGACATTTTTACGTATATGAGGGGTAGCCCCCTCCTCTACACCTCGCACTGTACGCTATAATATTTTTCTCAATTCTTTAAGAACGACTCCTGAAATACAATGTTCGTTAAATTAGAACAATAAGAAGCTTTTCAAAAGTACTAAAAAACTTTAGCATGAAGAGAAAGGTGTTGATAAGGGAAAAACTCCCACCACATACGTAATAATTCATATGCAATAGAAGTTTCAATGTTACTCATTACTTTCAGTTAAAAAAAAATAATTTTTTTATTTAATTGCTTCAAAGGGCCTAGTTATGGCTCTTTTAGAAAACATAAAAATTAAACGGCTTATGCTAGCTTTGCCTCTCACACAGACTGCCTGCCTTGGCTTTGTCTCTAATTTGCCAATGGCTTGGTGGCATCTTCATCTTAATTCATAACTTCATATGCTTAAATCCGACTCATGGCAACCCAAATCAGTAGCAGTTGTCATTCATACATTTCACCATCTTCATATTTTATTCGTGTTATTAATAATTTTCTTTGCATGAGCTCAGCCCCAGCTAGTCAATCTATAGCCACTTGTTATCATATTGCAATTTTTTTTTACTCTGTTTCACACTTGTTACACATTTTCGTTGGATAGAGGAAATGAGACATATAAACAAAAAAAATAATCAAAACAAAACTAAATTAAAAAATCCAATTATTAAAAAATTAAAGCTATAATTTACATAAATAAAAATTCAAAATAATTTCAAAATCAATGTAAACAAAATTCAATGTAATCAAAATTATTCATTAAATATTAAATAAGTACAAGTAACATAGAAGCAGAACAATAATTTATTGGCTTAAAAAGAATAGTAAATGAACTAAGGTTAAATTTTAAAAGGAAACATGAATGTAAAAAATATAAAGTTGAGATTTCTGCTCGTTTCAGGTGATGGAATGGTGGAGCGGTTTCCTTTAGGGCAAAGAGTAGGGAGATAATATGTTTTATTGCAAAAAAGGGGGGTGGGGTGATATTGCGTTTGAGAGTAGAAGCAGTGACTACATCAAACGTTATGTAGAAAAGGTGTAATTTAGTTTCTTTGTTAATTTAATTTTTGTATATTTGGAAACGTAGAATCAACTTAAAAAAAACACACTAACTTGAAACTGTTCAAAACAAGTTCGCCATAACGAGAAAGAGTCTTAATGAAAATCTTACTATTGTACTTACGTACCTTTTTTAGTTTATTTGTGTAATGAACTTTTCAGTAGACAAGTAATATAGAAGATGACATCTTAATCTTTTAAACCTTCATGCTTCTTTGAATCCAAATTGATACCTTGGGGGGCTTCGGCTACCAAATGGACCTGTAAACATTTCTCTTCTCATTAATGACTTATCTTCTACTAGGAACAGTTGGTCCCTCTTTCCAATTTATAAAGTATGTAATTAAGTAAGTATTACCCGTGATATTGGAAAAATAAAAGGGGAAAAAAAGGAAAATAAATACTACAGGGGATACATGTAAAACCACAACATAAACAAAAAAATATATAAAAAACTACATCACTGTGTCAACTATATCCATACTATGCCCACTTTACTATATCAGGGATTAACTAGCCAAGGGATTAACAAAGAAGATGACTGGTGGTCATCCTTTTCGGGGAATCAGCCTTCAGATCTTTAGGTGTTTCGTAAAGCAGTACCAGTGGGGGGAGGGCAAGTCCAAAACAAATTCGGTTGCAACCATCTTGGTAAATACATGCTATCTTAGTAAATATAATACCCTCCATCTTGGTAGATAATGGTAAAAACCATCTTGGTAGATATAATAAAAATTTAAAGTATTTAAAATAACCTCTCTTTAACTGAAGGAGGTCTTTATTCTACATTAAAGGCAGGAGACAAGAAAGAAACAGAATTGTTGGAGAGCAAAAACTATTGTGATTTACACAAACCTCGAGAAACACTACTTTCCAAACTCTAAACAAACCTAAGTATAAGAAGGTGTCGAAAATGAAAGTGAAGAAGAAAATATTGCGTTAGAAGAACAAAACCGTCACAATCTTCGACGCAAACAAAATATGGCGCGAAAGTACGAACATACAAAGATGTCAAACCCCATAATTGTTGATTACAATATATTTAGATCCTTCAACATTTTATGTATTCCCTGGGGACCCCTTCATTTTCCTGAGGAAAGATAACAAACCAAGGTGACTGATTTAAAGGTTGCTACTTATAACGAGAATCAATTTATATTTATTTTTTTAACCGGCATATTAACATTTCTGGCAACTAAAACGATCTAAAAAGGTCGCAACATTAAGCAAGAACTTGTATTTTTCCTGCGGTGGTTGTATCGAATATATGTTCACGCCAAGACATCAAAAAGAGGCTCAAATTATCTACAGTAAGAAGATAAGTGAGAAAGAGAATAAATTCATACTAACATACCACTTAGCCGTGCCGGCACCCGGCTTCAAAATCATATTTTTTTCTTAAAATTAGCACTTTGATATTTCTGGCTACAAAAACAATTTAAATGTGTCACAGCTTTAAGGAAGAATTCGTATTTTGCCCAGGGTGGTCGTATAGAAACTATGGCCACGGTATTACATCAAGAAAAGGCTCACACTGTCTCTGGTTAGAAGATAAGCAACAAATATAAATCAAAATATACAAGCCTGCCAAGCCTAGACACAAAAAAGACTTCTTAATGTCTATATAATATATAGTATATTTATAAACGAGCAATAATTGTGTATTTATTCATTTATTTATTCTTGAAAACTGGCTGAGTATTTTTCCTGGAAAATTGGTATCCTGGAATTTTCTGGCCTGAAAAAATGATCGATATAGGTTAGACGATCGAGAAAATTCGTTAAAAGCCTCAATTTTAGATAAGAATATAGTTATGTAAATGCCGGCATATTTATGAATATTTTGAAAAGCATACATACGTAATATTTGCCAAAATCACATGATTGAGGTCATATTTATGATTAAATTTCAAGAGAAATAATTATATTACTCCTATCCCAAGAGTGAACGTAGCGTATTTGTATCTATACTATGACGCATAGACATTACAAACGGAACACAGCTAAATATAAAATACCAAGCGCAATTAGTCTATTTATAAAATGTGTTTTAAGTAGTTTCATAATGCCGAGAGTGAGTAGAGCAAGTTAAGAGAGTAATTACAATGCATAGAGGACAAATAAACAACCTAAAAGTAGTATTGCTACAATACCTCCGATTAGCCAGTACCCCCTTCGAATCCCGGTCCAGACTTTTTTTTAACTTTTTTTTTTAAACTTTTTCAAGACCCATGTGCATGTTACGTCATAAGGCATGTTTTATAAGAGATGCAGGTGTCTGTTAAATAATCGGACTTGATGGTTACGCAATGTTACATGACTTGGTAGATTTATTAGAAGTGACGCCTTTTCATGTGACATGTTAGATTTCAGAGGCCCGTGGGGAAATCCCCGCATGTAACTGAGGAGGGCACAAACGTGGGTGTTACATAATGGCAGTGCACACGTGGGTGTTACGTAATGACAGCGCAAACGTGAGTTTTAGGTAATGGCGGTGCACAGGTGGATGTTACGTAATGGTGGCGCACACATGGGATGTGACACAATCTTACACGTGGGTACTATGTAATGATGAGGCACACAGGTCGGTGCTAAGTAATAAAAATGCACACTTGGAATATTACATAATGACAGCGCACACGTAGGATGTTATGTAATGACGGTAAACACATTAGTGTTGCATAATACTTTAAGAGATTTTTTCTTCGAGACTTCTTTTTCTTTCAAGGCGTTTTTTTCATGGAACCTTTATATTCTAATGATTTTTGTCCCTATTAAGATTCAAAAGGGTCATTTCCATCCAATGAAACTGCGCCCTAGACAGCTGGACCAGCAATCTATTTAAAATATTATGATTCAGGTAATACATTTTAAGAAATAACCAATTCTAAGCGCGGAGAATTCCCAAATCACGCTTACTAGAATGATTAAGCTATTGATTACATGTTTCTTATGGCTACAATAACTGAGATACTGAGGGAAAAATCGATTACTAGAGTTAGGTTATATTTGAAGTGCACCTACCTGCTAGTTAGTGCTTTGGAAGGGTATTACTAACCCAGACGAAGTGATTTCTCACTTCTCAGTGATATGATCCTAACAATTTGGAGGGCCCTTCTTAGAGAATTTCTAGAGATGATTATTAGAGATTGATATATACTTATTCAAAACATAGGAAAATATTCCTTCTTAGAGAATGTTTAGAAATATTTTCTTAGGGAATGATCTAAGTATGCTAACATATAGAAAAATTGGGACACAAGACATGTGACTTAATTCTATATTTTGTTCATTTTTTCTTGATAGTATTTTCTATCAATTCCTTGCCTGTGACATTTAATAGCTGATCCATTCCCTAGCGAGCAATTTCGACGGGAGTGCCTAGCAACCAATCCCAGAGGGGTCTTGTTATTTTTAGATAAATTTAAACCAAATCAAGAGTTATTTCTGAGAGGTTTAATGGAAATGCTAAGCTTCTTTGAGCCACGGCTATGCATATTCACACCACCGCAATAATATGTGGCTGACCCACTCCCTGCCGAGCGATTCCTGCGGCCCCTCTATTATCCAATTCCACGAGAAGCCTAGAAACTAATTCCAGTGGGACCCTAGCAAGCAATTCCAGCGGGACCCCCAACATCGGATTCTACCGTCGACCCTAGCAACCACTTCCACCGGGGATGGAAAATTTCAGTGCCAGCTTATAACTAGAAAGATTCAATTCTTTTTTTGAGGCAACCGGAATAGTTGATGGAAAGGGAGGTTCATTTTATTCAGAATTGAATCTAACGACACGGTAAAAAGCGCTTGACCGATTTTTCGACTAGTCATAACGGCCTAGAGGTGCTAGAGGATCAAGAGTAATATTGGTGATGATCAGACAATTGATAATCAAACGTGACCTTTGCTGTATTGGCTTTCAAATCACTCGATACTGCGACATGAACCAAGTCAGATGTTCTCAAGGACCTATAACATAGTTTAATTACACGTTTAATCCAAACAATCAAGAAATCGCTCAATATACCATAAACTAATGTTGTATGTAGCAATGCTTGAAAATTTGGCTACGTTCATCTGAGGACCAACAAAGAATTATAACCGCACTTTTTGACGCTTAAGGCACACTCCTCCCCCAGCCTACACAGATCCAACAATCCTTCTTCATAATACCTGGAGCTCTATTATATAAAACTGTAAACAATTTTTTCAAGCTTCAACCGAATATCTACTCACACGAAAAACACCCTTAGAAACTAATGCGCCACCGTACGGCATTACTGCCTCTAGAGCAGGAGGCTGAATATGCCTATATTTTTATTTGGTAATTCTAAATAAATTAATCATTCCAGAAATTTTCACACAATTGCTTATTGGCCTTTTTTTGGCTAGAATTATTGTTTGGCGCTAAAAAAAACTCAAAACGACACTTTACTGTGGGACACTCTTTTTGGCTAAAATAAATGTCTATATTAACCGTTATTTTGTAGGATTACCTGCACCTTTAGAAGCCAATGGGCCATCGTAGGGCATTACTGCCGCTGAAACAGGAGGCTCAATACGCATATAGTTTTTCAGTAGCTCTAAATCGATTGACTTTCTCGGAATTTCAACAAAATAGCGAATTTCAACAAAATTTGAATAGAATTTCAACAAAATTTCAACGCCTAGAGCTTTATTGGTAATTCTAAATCAATTGACTATCTCAGAATTTTCAAACAAAAATTTTTTGGGCTTCTTTTGGCTAAGATTGTTATTGTACACCAAGAAATGACTAAAAGCACCGCTTTGCTGTAGGACAGTCTTTCTGGCTAAAATAAACATCTATGTTAACCGTTATTTTGTAAAACTAACTGCACCTTTAAAAACCAATGCGCCACCGTACGGCATTAATGCCTCAGAAACACGAAGCTCAGTACACATAGTTTTTTTCGGTAATTCTCAATGAATTGACTATCTCAGAATTTTCACACAATAGCCTTTTGGCAAGAGTCATTGATTAGCACAACAAGATGTCTTTTTGGCCAAAATAAATGTCCGTGTTAACCGTTTATTTTGTGGGACTACCAAAACCTCTAGAAACAAATGTACTACCGTACAGAATTACTGCCCTTCTGGCAGCCCTCATCATTCCTAAGAGATTTTTAGATCTATTTTTGTAATAAAGTGATATATAATTCCGCTTCCCCCACTTCTCACCCCGGTTAAAACAGCTCCACCTTCAATTCTGTGGGCTTCCATCCTGGATCAACCAAATCCAGTTCCGGGTTTCCCAATTCCAATCCCGTCAATTTCGCTCCAAGTTCCATCGATTCTAAGATTTTATATGCAGCTACTTCCGTGGTAATCTATGGCTGAAAAATGATACCCCTCTTGTGCACATTATCACGCCTAAGGATTTTCAACCTGTTCTCCCTAAGAAATAAATTCATTAACTATAAAAATTACCATTGCATTTATTTGAATTTGTTAAGTGCTGATATTTCTTCTAAAACCTGCTACGTTTTTTGATTTTTGTACCTGTGTTGATTTTTCTCTTCATGAAACTTGTACGTTGATTTTTCTCCTCGTGAAACTGATTTTGTTTGTGGAACTGATTTTGTTCATGGAACTTGGTGCGTGCTGATTTGTCTTCTTAAAACTTGTTGCATATTGATTCTCCTCTTCGCAATTCTTGTAAATTGATTTTTCTCCTCGCAAAACTGGTTTTATTCGTAGGACTTGTTGCGTGCTGATGATTTTTATGGAACTTATTGCATGCTAATTTTTTTCGAGAAACTTATTTCACGTTCATTTTATCTTCTTGAAACTAGTAAATTGATTTTTCTCCTCATGAAACTGACTTTGTTCATGTAGCTTGTTGCGTGCTGATTTTGTTCGTGAAACTTGTTGCCTGTTGATTTTTCTCTTCATGAAACTTGTATATTGATATTTCTCCTTGTGAAATTAATTTTGTTCATAGAACTTGTTGCGTGTTGGTTTTTTGTTCAAGGAACTTATTGCGTGCCGATTTTTGTTCGTGAACCTTGTTGCATGTTAATTTTTCTCTTTATGAAACTTGTAAATTGATTTGTCTCCCTGTGAAACTGATTCTACTTATGAAACTTGTTGCATGCTGATTTTTGTAAGAGGAAATTGTTGCGAGCTGATTTTGTAAATGGAACTTGTTGCGTGCTGATTTTTTTTCGTGAAACCAGGTTTGAGCTGATTTTTGATCGTGAAACTTGTTTCATGTTGATTTTTCTCTGCGTAAACTTGCAAATTGATTTTGTCCACGAGAAACAGATTTTGTTAATGGAACTCGCTCCATCCTGATTTTCATTCGTGAAACTTGTTGCACGTTGATATTCCACTTTGTGAAATTTGTACAAAGATTTTTCTTCTCGTGAAACTGATTTTGTTCATGGAAGTCATTGCGTGCTGATTATTTTTTTGTTCATAGACCTTGCTGTGTCCTGATATTTTTCCGTGAAACTTGATATACTTTTATTTTTCACTTCATGAAGCTTGTACATTGATTTTTCTTCCAGTAAAACTGATTTTGTTCATAAAGCAAATTGTGTGCTGAAATATTTTGTTCATGGAACTTTTACGCGCTGATTTTTGTTCGTAAAACTTGTTGGACACTCATTTTTCTCTTCGGGAAACTAGTTGCGAGCAGATTTTTGTTCGTGGAAACTGGTGAATGCTGACTTCTGTTCGTGAAGCTTGTTGCACGTTGATTTTTCCCTTCGTGAAACTTGTACATTGATTTTCTCTCCTTGTAAAACTGATTTTATTCATAAGACTTCTTGAGTGCTGGTTTTTGTTGGTGAAACCTGATGCGTGCTGATTCTTGTTCGCGAAACCTGTACATTTATTTTTCTGCTACTGATTTTGTACATAGGAATTGTTGGGTGCTAATTTTGTTGGTGGAACTTCTCGCGTGCTGATTTTTGTTCGTGAAACCTTTTGCACGTTAATTTTTCTCTTCGTAAAACTTGTACATTCATTTTTCTGCTCGTCAAACTGATATTGTTCATGGAACTTCTCGCTTGCTGATATGTTTAAATGGAACTTATTGGGTGCTGATTCTTGTTTGTGAAACTTGGTGCATGTCAATTTTGCTCTTCCTGAAACTTATAAATTGATTTTTCTCCTCGTGAAACTGATTTTGTTCATGAAACTCTTTGCGTGCTGTTTTTTGTTCCTAGAACTTGCTACGTTCTGATTTTGGTTCGTCAAACTTGTTGCACATTGATTTTTCTCTTCGTGAAACTTGAATCTTGATTTTTATCCTCATCAAACTGATTTTTTTCATGGAACCCACTCCCTGCTTATTTTTTTTGCTCGTGGAACTTTTTACGTGCAGATTTTTGTTCGTGTAAATTGTTGCAAGTTGATTTTTCCCTTCGTGAAACTTGTACATTGATTTTATCTCCTCGAAGAACAGATTTTGTTCATGGAACATTTTGCGTGCTGATTTTGTTCTTGAAACCTTTGGCATGATGATTTTTCTTTGTGAAACTTGTACATTCGTTTTTCTCCTCGTGAAACCGATTTTGTTCATGGAAGTTGTGGCGTCCTGATTTTCGTTCATGAACCTTGTTTAGTGCTGATTATTGTTCGCGAAACTTGTTGCAAGTTAATTATTCTCTGCATGAAAGTTGTAAATTCATTTTTTTCTTCGTAAAACTGATTCTGCTCCTGGAACTGATTTTTTTTAAGGGAACTTGTTGCGTGGAGATTTTTTGTTCATGAAAGTTGCTGCATGCTGATTTTTCTTCTTGAAAGTTTGAATTTGATTTTTAAATTTGAATCTTTGAATTTTGTACAATGATTTTTCTCTTCGTGAAACTGAATTTGTTCAGGTGTACTGATTTTGTTTGTGAATCTTTTTAAGTGATGAATTTGTTCGTGAAACTTGTTTCACGTTAATATTTCTCTCCAAGAAAATTGTGCATTGATTTTTCTCCTTGTGAAACTCATTTTGTTCATAGAGCTTGTTGCATGTTGATTTTTGTTCATATACTTGTTACGAGCTGATTTTTGTTCGTGGAACTGGTTGTGTGCAGATTTTTGCTTTCATAACTTGTTGGATGATGATTTTTGACTTCATTAAACTTGTATATCGATTTTTTTCCTCGTGAAAATGCTTTTTTAATACAAATTTTTGTGTGCTGGTTTTTGTTCGTGGAACATTTTGTGTGCTGATTTTGTTCGCAAAACTTTTTGCGTATTAATTTTTCTCTTCGTGAAACTTGTACATTGATTTTTCTCATCGTGAAACTAATTCTGCTCTTGGAACTTGTTGCGTACTGATATTTGTTTGTGAAACTTGTTGCATCTTGATTTTTATCTTCAAGATTTTTGCTCTTTCATTGGTTTTTCTCCTCGTGAACAAAACCAATTTCATGAGGAGAAAATCAAAGTACAAGTTTCACAAAGAAAAGAATTAACATGCAACATATTTCATAAGCTAAAATCAGGAAGAAAAGGGTTTCACGAAAAAAAATTGGCACGCAACAAGTTCCATCAACAAAATCAGTTTCACTAGGAGAGAAAATAAATGTACAAGTTTCACGAAAGGAGAAATCAACATGCAATAAGTTTCACAAACAAAAATCCGCACGCAGAAGGTTCCACAAACAAAATCAGCACGCAACAGGTTCCACGAACAAAAATCAGCACGCAAGAAGTTCCATTTCTAAAATCAGTTTCATGAGGAGAAAAAAAAATCAATGTACAAGCTTCACGAAGAGAAAAATCAACGTGCAACTTGGAATCGTGATCTTCAACAACAAAATTTGTTCCATGAAAAAAATCAGTTTCAGTAGGAGAAAAATCAATCTACAAATTTCACAAATTAAAAAATTTCAACATGCAACAAGTTTCACGAACAAAATCAGGATAAAGCGAGTTCTTTCAAGTTCGTGAAACTCGTTGCATGCTGAATTTTCTCATCCTGAAACTTGTACATTAATTTTTCGCCTCGTGCTGGAAAATGTGTGCAAATTGATGACAAAAAGACTGAAGTTATAATCCAGGGCCAGAAATACAATTAAATGATTTGATATATGATACGGTTACAAATCGTAAGAGATTTCAGTCATTTGATAGACAATTGTATAAATCTTTAAAGTCATCAATTTTTCCAAATAGTCTTATCGGGAATAAACATGTTTTAAAACGACTAAGGGATTATAGAGAAATATCAAAAGATATTTTTTAAATGGTTTTCAGAAGGCACACCAAGTGAGAGTGATGATTTAAAGGGAATTCAAGGAAACCGGGTTTAACTCAGTGTATCACCTTTTAGCATGCAAAAGGGTAGCAGACCTTTCACGCCACGTTTACGTTCAAAGTGGCTCAAGTTTTGAAAGGTGCTTACGGAAATATTGGCAAAGTTCTGCCACCACACTGGCCTGAGTCATTGGAGTTGAAAAGAAGATGGCAACAGAGTATTTACAGAATAAACTCAGCTACACTCTTCATCAAAATCAAATATTTCGCGGTAATCATTATCGAAAAATTAAAGCCTTTTATTCCTTGCATATATTACAAACAGATCTTCTTAATCTAGGCGAGATTCAAAGACATTACAATAGTTCGTACAAGCATATTTTAATCGTAATCAGTATTTTATTGGCTATGGATATGCTGTTCCATTGCGTTCAAAGAGAGGTGATGAAGCTGATAGAGCTCTTGAATCTATCTTTGGACAAGATTTTTATAGAAAAATTTAAACAGATCAGGGTAATTAATTTGTTAATCCACATGTAAAAAAGGTTTTATTGAAATATAATACAATTCTCTATCATAGTCATAGTCGTATAAAGGTGGCATTGGCTGAACTAACAAGAACAATTCGACTTTTAATCTCCAGATATTGTACATTGAAAAAACTGCTGCTTATATTCAAGATTCAGATAAAATCATGTTTATTTATCATCAACATCCTCATCGAACTCTGTCCGATCATGGTCCTCTTGAAATTTATCTCAGCAACAATGCGCTTGACATTTTTGTAAAACAATATTCCAATGAAAAAGTTGTAAAGAGGAAATTTAAGGTTGGTGTCACAGTTCGAATAAATCAAAGAGGTAATATTTTTGAAAAGAGAATTACTTGTGGTCCACTGAACTTTTTTAAAGTGTCAAAAGTCTTAGACACTAAACCTGTAACGTATCGTCTACGGGATGTGAAAGATGACAAGATTCTTGGTGATTCTTATGATTATGAATTGCAAAAAGTTAAAATACTGGAATGTATCAAATTGAAAAGATATTAACAAATCGAACTTGCAAGGGTAAGAGCCAGTTGCTTGTGCTTTGGCTAGGATGCAAGTCTAATTTTGATTCTTGCATTGCCGCTGAAAACGTTCACAATGTCTAATGATTTTTATGTGATATTTAGGTCCAATGTCTCTGACCCACACTATGAGGACTTGAATAAAACAGGTAATTTTAGGACGAAACTCTCCCACGCCATCAAATTAGAGGGTAGGTATAAAGTTGCTCTTGTTGATTGTATTCTTAAAAGTACATATCCTGTGAAAGGATTGTATATATGATATAAAAGTTCAACACTTGACTTCTCAACGAGGGTTTGGTGGCAACTGTTGATTCTGATTATTACTCCTTTGCTACTTTACCTTACGAGGAATATGTACATGTGTTAGTGAGGAGTATGCACAAATATAATGAACATGTTTAAAACATTTTTCAATGTTGAATGTCTCACTTCGAACCACAGTTTGGATACCAATACAGTTATGAAAACTGGGTTTATTTTTGGGACACAGTGCGCGGTAGCAATGCTAGCGGCTGGAGACAGGAAACTGGCAGTACAGCTTAGATACCAATATTGGTATCTAAACTGTCTATGCAACAAAACAAAATTGCGTTCCGACCTATGGTGTTGTAGTACGATCTACACGCCGGAGCGCGGGCTTGGAGGAGATGCCAAGTTCAGAGCTCTGTATCAAAAGCATCAAATAGGCAAGATAGGAGTTTTCATAACTGTATTGGTATCGAAGCTGTGTTCCGAACAAGAAAATGACTGACGATCATAAAATGAATATCTTCCAGGAGGAGTAATCGAGAGACGTAAAAAACAACTTGTTTAGACAAGATTTTTCGACTTATTTCTTGTTGCCTTATAAAATGGCCGTCTAGGTAGTGGTTAAAAGCAAAACCACAGTATTATTTTGTTTTGTTTCAATTGAAATGTCAATAAATTGAGTAAATGCATCTGAGCCACAGCGTAAAAGTTTCATACAACAGTCCAAAGACGGCTACTCATTTGTCATTATATTGTGAAAGTTAATGTCACCGTTTCATTGGGACAGCCTCTTATATGACCACGACACAGACCAGACAATAGGAACAACCCGTTCCTACTGTACCGTTCTGTCAATAGGAACAACCCGTTCACATAATAAAAAAAATTCGTCTTCAGTAACAAAAAAGAGGATAATGAGTAATGACGCTAATCAAATCCGCAGGCAAAGAGCAAGTTTCGTTCAAATATAATAATAAATCAATAAAGCAAGATTTTTCTTATAAAAATCAAAGGGAAAAGCTCGCCCATCGTTCTAGTTTGTGAGGGGGGGGGGGGTGAGGAATAGTACGGCTAAATTTTCAATTTCACTCTCCACAAAAAAAGCAACAACTGTAAGTAGGAAATGTGTTCAAAAGCAGTAAAAAGCAACAGAATGTTGTACAAACATTGTAATAAAATACAAGATTTCTGAACGATTTTTCCAATAATTGTCGTTGGCTTTGAAGTAACTGAAAATCGAATACACTTGTATTGAAATTGCCGAATTTTTCGATACTTTGAAAAGGAAATGAATGACAAGAGAATAAACAGCAAAATAATGTTGTAAATACTTTTCAAAAAAGGATAAAAAACCTTAAATTTTATTTGATCGCAAGAGCTACCCTGGATTTCCACGGATGACGGCTATAAGTTAAACGGCTGTAAAATATCTTTACCACGGAACAGCCATAAATTTTCGATGAATTGTAACCAACAAAGCCAATAGACAGCTGACATATTTATGTAGAATCCCTCAATAACGGTTCTGTCCTACAAACATTGGGATGAAGTGGTCTAGGCCCTCACTTGATCATGACCGACATTCGTATTAGAAATTGACTGTGCTACTACAGGAGAATAATACTGATGATAATAATTTTAATTTTAATGCAACAAAAAGCCAAAAACTGTTTAAAATTACTGGCAGCTTTTGCAACCAGTGAACTTGGAAGCATACCATAGCATCCGCGGTGCTTTGCGCGTGTGGTTTTGTTTTGTGGTTTTGTGTGTGTTTGTGGTATGGAGTTGACATTTGGTGAAAAAATCGATAGATTCTCGAAAAAATTACTAAATCAGCACATAAATCACTATATTATTTGACTATATGTTCGGCGATTGGCAAGCTTCTTGAGAAGCAAATTTATAATGAAATTAGCACCAAATGTGATCATGGTGACAACCAATTTGGTTTTCAGGAAGGTCTTGGCGTGGAGAATCCCCATTAAATTCTTCTAGCGATTCTTGAAAGGCATAAAAAGGCAAATAGTAACCTCTAAGTTTGTGCCATTGATATTTCAAAGGCTTTTGACTCCATTCTTCACTCCCGAGCAATTCTGTCTCTCTTTAGAAGTGGATTTAATCTATTTGTTTGCACAAGCCTTTGGCAGTGGTATCAGAACTCTTCAATCTAGATTCATTGGCAAGGTACTGTTAGTAATCGTATACGTTTGCACCGTGGTATTAAGCAAGATTCTGTTCTTAGTCCGACAATATTTAATAACGCTATTAGAGCAGTTACTCGACGGATTCCACCAGACTTAATCGATTCATATTTTGACCAGTCACTTGTCTTATGCCAATGCCATACTTCTCTTGGCTGAAAATCTTGGGGTACTCCAAAACACTATTGATGTTGTTTGCTCCGGACTAAAATAAATCGGTCTTTCCGTTACTACTTCTAAAACAGAGTTTCTTGTCTTTGGAAAGGAAATCACCTCCAATGATACGATCCAAGTTGGTCCCGCCACATTTTCATCTTCCAGTTCATTTAGGTATTTAGGTCTTGTGTTTGGAACTTTGCTTCTTTGGAAGAGGATAATTTTCCAATTTGGATAATTGCTTCTTTGAAAGAGAAACTAAAAAATCTTATGGTCTTCTCGCCAACGTAAAGGGCCAGTTCGATAAGAGAACCCGTGGCCGGCTATATAAGGCGTTTTTTGCACTGCATGTCTAGTTTTTGACAGCTTTTTGAAAATTTTTCTCTGCGTCTGATAAAAAGACAAACCTTATCGCTGTTCCTTAGGTTTTGCAAGTATTTCCTTAGTATCCCCATTTGGTCTCATATTAGTGATATTTCGTGACGGTACGGTGTTTTTCAGATTTACCAGAAAATGGACGAACTGTCACGTGGATTTGCTGACCACTGCAACAGAATTATCGATTTTCCACTGCTTAGCCTTCTATCAAGTGCCTAGTGTATGCCTAGCGTATGCCAGAACCCCTATTTGTAATATTGCGTCATTTCACACGTGTGCGTCATCAGTACCTAACACCCCGTATGTACTGTCATTACGTAACACCCATGTGTGCGCTGTCATTACGTAACAACCACGTGTATGCCTTTTCAGTTACAAGCGGGGATTTTCCAACACCCCCTTGAAGAGTAGCATGCGATATGGCGTCAATCCCAATAAATCTACTTAGTTTTATAAGATTACATCACCCCCATTAATTATATAGAGGCACACAATTTTGCGTCAAATCTCATATTTTTGACGTTATTACGTAACACCCTCATATCTGCCTCCCTCAGTTACAACTAGGACTTCCCCACTTAACTAATGGACTAAACCACTCTCCATGGTGCAACCACTGCAGCCCTATTATGTTACAAGCAAAAGTAAACAAAGCCTATTACGTACCAGCCAAAGTAAGCATTCCCATGACGTAACATGCACCTGCATCTGTTAAAAAATATTCCTTATTGTGTAACATGCACCTGCATCTCGAAGAAGTTAAAAAAAAGTGTCTGGATCAGGATTAGAAGGGAGCGGGCCCCGGTGAAACCCAGTGATGGGATACTACTAGAAAAGAGCAGCATTCAAACTAAAAATGAACCAAAATTATAACGTATATGAGGGGGTTGCCCCTCCTCATTACCTCGCTCTTTACGCTAAAGTTTGTCATTTGTTCCAATTATTCTAATGACTTTTAATTTTTTTCCAATAATTTTGTTAAATAATTTTGTTCCAATAACTCCTGATACACAATGACCGTTTAATTAGAGTAGGTTTTTTCTTTACAAATTCAAATGACCACTTTAGCATAAAGATCGAGGTACTGAGGAGGGGTCACCCCCTTATATATGTAATAATTTTTCTTCGTTTTAAGTTTTAAGGTTGCTCCTTAGTTTCAGCTCAAACTTCTTTTTAGTAATATTAGTCTAGAAAACTTAGGATGGTAAATTTTGTATTTTCGGGAGACGGCCCTCAGACTCGTCGATTGTATAAGTTTTAGACTTAGACCCCCCCCCCCTGTGTGGTGTCCTCTATAGTCCAAAATTAGCCTCTTCTTCGTGGTACCAGTCTGCCCCTGTTCTAACTCATTCAACTACATAATACATCTAAAGTAATTCAGTAATGGCCTTATAAAAAAGTATTTTGATCAATGCAGGATGATTCATTACTAAAAAAAGTAATATTAGACGTGACTGAGGCCAGGTCAAATACCAATGTTTTTTTTTGCAAATAAAATAACGAACAATTACCGACGAATGGAGAGAGAGAGAGAGAGAGGAAGAGAGTTTGCTAACTAGGGAAACATATTAAGAACCCCCAATCCACCTATATATTATCACTTGTACGCGATCTTTCTTGTTCCAAATACGGGATTTGGATATTAGCTTTTAGATACAATTATATATATACCTTTAGACATAATTTCAAATACAAAAAAAAATAGAATACACCTTCCCAGTTGATAACTACTTCTGTGGACAGTCACTAGGGAGAATTTTTCCCACGGATAATCCCCCTCCCACGGAAAATATTCTCCATCTTCCTTTACAATTCCAACCAGTTGAAAATTCCTTGGAACACCTCCAAATTTAAAAAAAGAGTTGGCAGATAGAAAGTAATACTCACAAATCGAATTTCAGCCATGGTTTCTTTCACTGATTTAATCAAATACATTGGCGTTTCTAAGCCTTGGCAGGCGGAGTTGTAGTATTTTTTTTACACTATTGTGGTGTACACCCCTCCCATTACGAGACCTAAAACCACTACTGGTCAAGTATTAAACCAAGTTATTAATCCAAACAATTACTGGTAAACTATTTACTTCCCGCATTAGTTTTACACTAAGCCATCCTTTGTCAATCTTTTTTCTCCTAGTTATTTCTTAAGTGATTCTCTGAAAAGTCAAGCTCAGATTAATGATTTTTAACCCGTTCTAGCCTCGGCTATCTCTCCAGCCATAGTGGGGTTACGTAAAACACCAGAAACAAAACAAAAATTTAATTTGTTCCATAAATAAGTATAAAATCAACAATTCAGATTATAAAGCTGAAAAGTTTGGAACAGAGATCATAAGGGAAGAGCTACAATTTGAGGTTAATTTCAACTTTGTCACTTTTACTCACGACCTATAAGACACCAAAATGTAAAAACACAGAAATAATTGTGAAGGAATACATTTAAAAAATGTAGAATTTTCAAATCGACCATTTGATTTTAAAGTATTTTTTTTTAATTTATAATACTTCGATTTTTTCAAATTTTCCGTTTTTCACGCTCCAGACCTTTTTCAAAAAAGCTACCAGGTTTCAGTTTAGATTTCAAGATTTCTTTTCATAGCATAGGAAAATTAACGTTGCAATTAATGCAGCGACTTTCACCTTAAGTATTCTTTGAGAAAACATTTTCCTTTGAAGAGATAACTCAGGAAAACAATCATCCAGAATCAACTTTTTTTTTGAAAATCACTAGATTTCGTATGATATTTGGTTCTCAAATACAGTCTTTTTGATCCTGACACTCTCATTACCTATTATTGACAAACAATGATTCTTTCTCGCAAGTAACAAACACACTCATTTTTATAGATTGATTCAGATCGTTGTCTTCAATATATTTCACTATTGAATCTAATCCGTCTTGTAATTATGAATATACACTATATTCAATACTTGTTTCCAAACATGACTGTTCTTCTGATTTGAATTTTCTTAGCGACACAACATATTACGCAAACAACTCGTCCCATTCTAGGGTTAGCAAAAACCCCATGTAATTTTCTACAGCAGCAGTAAGTACTCTAGGCTTCATTTCGCTTTTGTTAGCTCCTTGAATATCAAATAGAGTAAAAGTATCCATTAGTAGAGAATAATATCCTTGATGTTGACACACTGAACACTTCTTCAAAACTGAAGCAAAGAAATTCTGATTTGGCGAGACCCTGAAGGTTTTTTTTTAAAGAATCCAAGAAACTATTATGTAACAAGCCAAAGTAAACATTCCCTATGACGTAACATGCACCTGCCACCTGTTGTCAAAATGGCGGGATAGGGATGCGTTTAAAAGCAGGGGAAGGATGTTGTGGAATGGTGGGATAGGGATGTTGTGGAATGGTGGGATAAGGATGTTGTGGAATGTACCATGGCGTCACCATTGGTGTTGTAGACAAACAAAACTTTCCTTAGTATAAAACACACCTAGGTAACGACACAAAAAAGGATACCAAGTGAATGGCCTTTTAAGCTTCCTAACGGTGAATACATTTAAAGTTGAGTCACGAAATTTAGATATCACGAGGTGGGTATCTTAATTTTAGAAAAGCCTAGGTGGGTACCTAAGCATTTCTCTTGGGAATCACTGGTACAGAATAACGGAGAAATATTTAATGTGCCCTTTTTAACATAATTTTATACGGACTTTTTTGCATTAGGTAACATGAAATTAGGATAACGAGGCTTAATCTCTAGGATAACATGGGCATCCTCAATATAGCCTCTAAAGCAGTCTTTTCATAGAGTATTGACTCGAATTTTTTCATCAGGCGACGAGAAATTTAGCCGACGAAGAAAAACACTGTTTATGCCAGAACCTATCTATTGGCATCCTTAAAGCGGTTGCAAGACCCTTCAATACCATAAAGGATCAGCAAATTTTGTCAATTACAAACTTTTTCAGGCTTTGAGGCCAAACTATTCAGAAATGTTTGAGCTTGCAACAACTTGTATAATTTTAATCAGAGATTCGAATAAACGACAGAAAATCAAAGGGAAACATCTTCTTTGCTGGAAATCAAGGAAAGAACTTTCCACTTCTCCTGTTTCACACCGAAAATAAGATATTCAGATTTATAGAAACTTACATAATTAGTAAGTGTGAGTTTATTTTGTTTGATTGAAAGGAGAAGAGGAAGAGCTTTTCCGTAATATTCAGAAAAGGGCATACCCTAAGAAAATATTCTAGCATGCCTGCTTGGAGAACATTATAAAAAAGCTCAAAACAAGTATCATTGAACCATTTGACAAGTTTGGCAGCTCCCTGGCATGCTAACCGCCTTGATTGTGATCCTTACCGACAAAGGATGCATATTATTTATGCCGTGTATAGATTGCATAGACATTGTTTTGCTTAATAATTAGTAAGAGATTATAAGTTTTATTTGATTTAGACTAGCTTCTCCTTAGCTTTTTGAACTATTGACACATTAAAGATCCCCAATCAATTTTTGCCACAAATTTTTCAGAAACTCCCTCAGGAGCTATGAAAATTCAAAAGCGGAAGCTTGTCTTAGAGACTATCAGCAAAAGCAGACTCACAAAATGAAATTTGTGGTATCGAACGCCCTTAAGTGTATTGTTTTTTTTTAATTCTATTGATGTCTCTCTCCTGCTTTATCTTTTAGACCCCAAAATATGAATTTGGGTTTTCAGAGCTTATGATACTGATTTTTTAATTAATCTTATTTTCTATCTTTTGGGGTATAATCTTAGAGTTTTCTACTTGGTAAACTAATTGATTACTTACCAAAGCTTTAGAACAGTAAATGACCTTGCCTCTTGGATAAAAGGGTCATCTTTAATATGACCTTTTTGACGAATTATAAGATCCATTTATTGACAGGTAGCAGCAAAACTCAACTTCAGTCAATGGCTTAATATAGGATCAAGTTTTACAGAAATATACTTATCAAATTTTTTCAGTATGAAAATTAAGCTTTAAAAAAAGGGCCTCACCTCTAGGATAACACAATCATCTTTAATGTAGCCATTTTCCGGATTACAGATATCACTCAAAGACATAAATTTTTCCCATCCCCAGCTTTTTACTTCTGCTTTGAACAGTTGATTCATTTCTGAAAAAAAAGAAGTATTACAATTATATTCATAGAAGAATATAATAAATATTCATTTATTATTGAATAATAAATTAAAATTAAGTATTTTATCTTTAATGTTTGAGTTCTAATAATATTTATAGCAGTTGTAGATGCTTAAATATATAAATTTTAATAGATTATTTTAATACTAAACATTCAAATATTAAAATTCAACGTTAAATGCTATATTATTATAAGTGTTTAATATTAAAATAAAAGCACTGAAGTTCCAACAGTAACAGCGATCAAATATAGCTGTATATTTTCAGGTCATTTACTTATTTTCTATAGATGACTTAGCAAGTGAAATGTCATCAATATCTATAAGCTTATAGCCCTTATAGTGACTTGATTCCTTAAACCCTTACTAGTGCTTATGGAGATTTTTATTATGGATACTTTCTAAAGGAAGCTTTTCTTCTCACCATTGCTATGATTTTAATGAGTTTTGGAATGTCTGTAAACTTTTCTAAAAACTTCAACGAACATATCCAAAATCATCCCCAAATCATCCATTAACTATAGCTAAAAAAGAAAGCATCCAAGAGTTTCATCTATTTTCAGTCCCTACCGACGATGTCGGGTTCTCCAGAAGCATCAATAATTATACCTGTCAAATATATTACCGAAGGCAAATTTTGGCTATTTTTATAAAGATATCCGAACCAATATGACTCAGTTTTCTGAAAGTTCAAGCAAAGGTCTGTTTTATTGAAAAACTAAAATTCCCATTCATTCTCCATTATCACTGATTATCTACAATTAGGTAAATTAAGTAAACTAAAGTTAATAGGGAGGAATGCTATCCATATCTCTAGGATTTTAGCCCTTATGACGACTTTATCCCTTAGCCCTTATTAGCGCTTATGGAGACTTTAAAAAAAAAGGAAGCTTTCATTTTCACCATTACTATGATTTTAATGACTTTTGTATGTCTGGTAACTTTTCTGAAAAACTTGAACAAACAAATCCAAAAATATCCTCAAATCAGCCATTGACTATAGCTAAAAATGAAAGCACCAAAGAGTTTCATCTATATTCAGTCTCTACCGACGTTGTCGGGTTTTCCAGAACCTCCAATAAATTTACATGTCAAACAATAAATTTACACCCCTACACTAATTTTGGCTAGTTATAAAAAGATAAGTCATCAATCCGAACCAGCAGGACTAGAGTTTTCTGAAAGTTCCAAATAAAGGCCCGTTGTATTGAGAAACCTAATTTCCCATTAATTCTTTATTATCTATAATTATCTACAGTTTTAAAAACAAAATAAGTAAATTAAAGTTAAATAGAAAGGAACTAACTCAATTAACAAGTTCTGATCATTTCCAAATGGAAGTTGACTAGATTAGAAAGGTGAGGATTGATTCCTTACTAAGGCGACTACAGTTATTAAGGAAATACACGACATAGGAGCCAGTGCTGTCACTTACTTGAAGTAGTTTTACTTGAAGTACTACTTAAGTAAAATTTTTCATTACTTGTACTTGTACTTAAGTAAAAACTCTAGGGTGTACTTATTACTTGATACTTAAGCAAGATTACGAAATACTTATTACTTAAGATACTTTTAATGTACTTGTTTTTCAAATACTTTACCTTTGACACGAAAATTTTGTGTGTGTGTGCTTTGGCAATATACAAGAAAACATCACCCTTTAGATTTAGAGTAAATTCAGATATAGCTCCATGCCCTATTTTTGGATATGAAATAAGGCATTGGTTTTTGACGAAAAAGAATTATAGCATGATTAACACTTGGTTTAATTTTTATTTAAAAGTCAAATAACAAAGAAAATTGAAATTATTTCACAGTTTACTGGTCGACAGTTAGCTAAAATCCCTTTTGTTGTGCTAAATGTTGCATAGTGTAGTCCATTTGGGCTTATATTTATGACATTAGGGTTTAAATTTGTCCTCTCGTCAACTGAACCAGATTTCTACCATTTCATCATCTCCAGGACCATATTGTTGGTAAAACTACTGAAGCTATGAATCTTTGCCCATCTAAATGTTGTCTGCAATAAATAAGTCTAAGGAATTCTAGCTGGATCCAATGCAGTGGTATTTTGTCAAATTCATTCCAGCAAATTCAGGTATTCAGACGAATCTGACTTCAGATTTGTCACTCCATTCATAAGTTATAGACCCTACTAAATTAAAGGAAAACTCAACTTTCTTAAGACTTGACACCCTCTCCCCCTTGCCCTATTTGAGATAGGGTTTGTGACACCAGAACTTGATATGAGCCCTGATCTTAGGCATCTTTGGTCTAGTTTTCATTCGGATTTGTTACTCCAGTTGCAAGTTATACTAAATTAAACAGAAAACTTAAATTTTTCAGGAATTAAAACCCACTCCCCCTTGTTAAATTTGAGCTAGGGTCTTTATATCAAAACTTGATATGTGTCATGATCTTAGGCCTCTTTGGTTCAACTTTCATTCAGATCCATCACTCCAGTCACAAGTTACTCTGAATTAAATAAACACTTTTTTCCGGCATGTAAAGCCCTCTCCCCCTGTTTTATTTTAGCTAGGGTCTTCATCTTTCAACTTGATGTGTCTCATAATCCTTGGCAACAAATCTGGCCATCAAAATTCTCATCCAAATCCAACCAGCGGTTCTCCCCCTATACGTGATTACACAGACGGACGGATTTTGCAACGTCTTAGGTAGCGATGTTGGCTCATTGGATCCAAAAAAAAGGAAAACAATAGCATATCATCATCCAGGCATCATCACCTATTTGGATAGTGGAAAATATCCATCAAGATAGGTTTTTGAGATCTGTCTGCCTGTCCGCCCGTCTGTGTAATCGAGTATAGTAGGAGAACCGCCAGTCAGATTTGAATTAAAATTGAACTATTTGGATTAAAATTGAGCTTATTTAGGGCGATGGGGCCTTAAGAGTTGAAAAAATGAGTTTTTCATTTAATTCAATGTAACTTGCAAATGGAGAGATGAATTTCAATGAAAATTGAATAAAGATGCCTAAGAGTATGATATGCATTGAGTTATGGGATGGAGACGCATGCTTAATGAGGGCGAGGGGGAGGGGCTTTAAGTGCTAAAAAAGTTGAGTTTTTTGTTTGACTCGGTTTAACTTGCGAATGAAGTAATGGATCTCAATGAAAGTCAAGCCAAAGAGGCCAAAACTATAAGACACATAATGTTTGGAGATGAAGACCCTAGCTTAATTAGGGGGGGGGGGGTTTAAGTGCTAAAAAAAGTTGAGTTTTTCATTTAATTCAGTGTAACTTGCGAGAGATTGATGGATCTCAGTGAAGATTGAAACAAAGGTGCCTAAGACCGTGACAGGCATCAAATTTTGAGATGAAAGCCCTAGCTCAAAAAGAACGAGGAGGAGTGGGTTTTAAGTGCTAAAAAAAAGTCAAGCTTTAGGTTTAATATAGTATAACTTGCGAATGGAGCAACGGATCGAAATGAAAGCTAGACCAAAGATAACTAGGATCAGGGCTCATATCGAGCTCTGATATCACGAGCCCTATCTAAAATAGGGTGAGGGGGAGGGGGTTTCAATTATTAAGATAGTCGAGTTTTCCTTCAGTTTAGTGAGGCCTATAACTACTTCCGCCCATGGCTTGTCTAAAGCCTGGAAATAAACCTTTTCCAAAATAAGTCATACTGAAGCCAATCTTCAACCAAATATTCCATCCCCAGAGAAAAATTACTTTGTATGGCACTTAGTATTTATCAAGTGACATACAGTGATCGCAAATTCTGTCGGTCTGTCAGTCCCGGTCTTGCTAGTTTAGGCACTTCCAGATAAACTAGGACGATGAAATTTGGCAGGCGTATCAGGGACCAGACCAGATTAAATTTGAAATAGTTGTTTCCCCAATTCGACCATCTGGGGGGGGGGGGACGGTTAATTTGGAAAAATTAGATCGGATCTTAATTAAATTAAGCTCTTATTTTAAATTCCGACCGGATTAGGTGACATTGGAGGGGGAAACCTTAAATCTTGAAAAATGCTTAGAGTGGAGGGATCGGAATGAAACTTCGTGGGGAAAATAAGCACAAGTACTAGATATGTGATTGACATAAACAGAATGAATTCACTCTCCTTTGGGGAGTTGGGGGGCATTAAGCCTACCAATGAAAATTGGTAGGCGTGTCAGGGACCTGTCCAAATTGATTTGATGAAGTTGATTTCCTCGATTCAACCATCTAAGGGAGGGGGGCAGAAGAGAGAGGAAAAATTAGAAAAATGAGGTATTTTTAACTTGCGAGTGGGTGATCAGATCTTGATGAATTTTGATATTTAAAAGGACCTTGTGTCTCAGAGCTCTTATTTTAAATGACGACCGGCATTAAGCCTCTGATTTTTCTTTTAAATTAATCTATTGATTCTTATAATTTGCTAGAGCTCATGCATATGATTCGGTGCATTCCAGTGATGATTCGGTCTTCCAGTGATGATTTATGTAAAAAGACCATCAACTTTATTCGCGTTTACGACCCTCTGCAGCCTTTTTTCTATATTTATACTGGTTTAATTAGTCCATGTTGTCTTTTGTTAGTTTGAATTTTTTCTTGCTGTTTATCGTTTTTGTTTTTGTTGATTTAAAATACTCAGTACTTTGTGTTTTTTTTTTTTTTACTTTTACGGATAATAAAGTTCATTCATTCATTCATTCTGCAGTTTGCCAAGCCGTATAGAATGCGTCTGAATCAGCGGGCTTGCTGCAGGCCCCTGATTTTATAATATACGTTTGTAGGGAGTTTTACCGACCATCTGAATTGACTACACAGCATGCGGCTTGCTTGAGTGAAAACCAGCCAAAGGATATAGATGCCATACATTTTCATAGCGTGTCTGAAATTTAACTTGAAAACTTGAGGCAGTTTCCTTGTAAAGGTGCCGAGGGCGAGACATGTCATCAAAGTATGAATCAAGACTTCATTTTCATACTCTTCTTTTCTTTCAGCACGCTGAGAGCCAGCGACCTTCAGCTAGCTGCCAAAAGTGTGGATTTTGCTGCTCCTTTTTATTGAGCTTTGATTTCTCTTATTAAAAAAAGTCTGCAACTGACTCACTTGGCTCCTTACTTTTAAATTTGAGTTTTTTTGTTGCCAAGGTTATTACTTATTGAATCAGAGAATGAACTACTTTATTACCTTTTATCTGTTTTAAAGCCAATCCAAAGTTTATTTTTCTATTTTCAATATTTCTTCCACCATTCCGACATGTTTCAGAATAACCCTGTATTTTTTCAAACGTGGCAGATTTGACTGAACACTAATCGCCAGAAGCTCAACTCTATGTGCACTGTATTAATCCTGTCATGTGATCTGTCTGATCAAATCAGAAGTTTTTTGACTGCAATTAATTGTTTTGATAGTCTTTTTCTTTCAAGCTGTTGTGTTGAAAATTGGTTGAAATTATTGTTTGGACTTCGTTGGGTGTCTACCAGCCAAACAAGGGAAAAAAATATTTTCAATATTTTTTTTTTCATTCCCACATGTTTCAGAATAAACGTGTATTTTTTCAAACGTGCCAGATTTTACTGAACACTGATCACCAAAAGTTCAACTCTACGCGCCCTGTGTTAATCCTGTCATGTGATCTATCTGATCCAATCAGGAGTTTTTTGACTAAACTTAATTGTTTTGAAAGTCTTGTGCCAATCAAGAGTTTTTTGACTGCACTTAATTGTTTTGATAGTCTTTTCCTTTCAAGCACTTAATTGTTTTGATAGTCTTTTCCTTTCAAGGCGCTGTGTTGAAAATTGGTTAAGATTATTTTCTTGGACTTCATTGGGTGTGTACTAGCCAAACAAGGGAAACGGTTAAAAACGATAAAACGCAAATTCTGGTTAATGATTAAGATTTCCAAGAGAGGAATGACAGGGGACATTTTATAGGCAAGGGAAGGGGCTAAGAAGCCTTCAGAATGGCTTTTAAAAAAAGATTATATATATATATATATATATATATATATATATATATATATATATATATATATATATATATATATATATGTATATATATATATACATATATATATATATACAAATATAAATATATATATATATATATATATATATATATATATATGTATATATATATATGTATATATATATATATATATATATATATATATATATATATATATATATATATATATATATATATATATATATATATATATATATATATATATATGCATATATATATATATATATATATATATATATATATATATATATATATATATATATATATATATATATATATATATATATATATATACATATATATGTATATGCGCATATGTGTATATGGATATATATATATATATATATATATATATATATATATATATATATATATATATATATATATATATATATATATATATATATATATATATATATATATATAGAATAAATACTTGAAGTAATACTTAAGTACAATTTTGGCAAGTACTTGATATTTGATACTTAAGTAAGAATTTGGAAAGTACTTATTACTTGATATTTAAGTAAAAAAAACAATGATTAATTAATACTTGATACTTAAGTAAAAATTTTGAGTACTTGTTGCAGCACTGATAGGAACAAAATTACAATGGAGGGATTACAAAAAAAGAGTCCCCAATATTTTAACCAAAAAATTCCCAAAATCAACCATAGACATATTTTAGCCATACAAAACTGCAGCATTATAACTAGATAAAATGACTATTTGGCAGCAGTGGCAAGATTTCAGCTCAAATACACTTTGACATTAGATTCCCAAACAAGAGTTCAACATCTGTAAGATACGACCCCCCCCCCACCCTTACCTGTCCCTGATCTACAGACAGAAGAAATATATAATGAACCAACTTCCTCCTTACAAGAGCAGATAAGAAGGCAATATTTTGAATTTCACTAGTGAATCATGAAATTAATTACATTCTTAGGGTGGACATTCTCCACCCTAATTTTCCCAATATTACTGCAGCCCCTACCTGAACAAAAGCATAGATAGACAAAAATAAAAGTACAAATAAATATAGATATAAAGGGTTATACATAGATAGTTGATAGATAGAAAAGAATTAAATCATATAACTCGATTGGCACGGAAATCATATTGTTGTATCGTAGTAGTCCTACTGTCCTAATCATATTGTACTCCCTCCCTGGGCAAATACATTGATAAATATAAATAGAAGTACAAATATATGAAGGTGGAAGAATAATTATACAGGCTTATACAAGAATCCCCAAGTAATAGCCTATATTGTCAAAATCATAATGTAGCCCCTCTCTTTCCAAAAACCTATAGAAATACAACGACTTCTATAAGTTTTATGCAAATGGAAAATATATAAATGTAGATAGAAGTCTATGTATTGATACTGTCTAGCAGGACATTACCTCCTTAACAAGAAATTGCAACGCTGAATGCAAGTAAAGTCTTTAAAAAATACTAATTTCGAAGGGTTTCACAAATAAAGTTTTTCAAAAAAATAATTAAAGAGCTACATTAAACGAAAATTGAACAGAAATAAAGTCAAATAATTTTCCAAGTGTAACATAATGAAAAATCAACATTAATAAATAACTGAAACACAAATAAAAAAAAATTTATTTTTAAAAAAAAGTGAAGTTGTGAGAAAGGGTCAAACTTTAGTGTAAAGAGCAGGGCATTGAGGAGTGGACAGCCCCCTTAATTTCTGTTTCAATTTCTGAATAATTTCTGTTCATTTTAAGTTTTGTCGTCGCTCCTTGCTTTCAGTTAAAAAAATTGCTTTTATTATTTAATTTCTGAACGTTTTTGAATTAATGCAGGTTTTAGTTTTGGCTCACCGCATATAAATAATTAATAAGAAATTTGCAAATTAATTTTACTTTTTTTGGCTGAATAGCTTTCTCAAAGTTTGATCGGTTGATTTACAAAAAGGGGCATGGGAGGGATCTAGTTGCCCTCCAATTTATTTGGTTCCTTAAAACGGCCCTTATTACTTTAATTTTATATACGAACGTTTTTACTAGTAATAAATATACGTAACTTACGAGTTAACTTACGTAACGAACTTCTATATTTGTGTATTCTTATTATGTATATGAGGGGGTACACCCCCTTGTCAATACGTTGCTCTTTAAGCTAAAGTTCAAATTTTGTTCCAATTCTTTAATAGTGACCCCTGAATCACAAAGGCGTTTTAATTAGAATAAACAGCTATTTTGATATTACTAAGAATACTTTAGCGTAAAGAGCGAGGTAATGCAGAGGGGACGAACCCCCTTAAATCTGTAATAATGTCTGTTCGTTTCAAGTTTTAATGTTGCTCCTTACTTTCGGTTGAAAAAAATCTTTTATTTATTTAATTTATCATTGTTTTTTAAATAATACTGGAAATCCCGAGCCCCCTTCATGGAAATTATCTTCTCCCTTGATAAACTCCTCCATGGAAAGATCCTCCGACGAAATGGTAAAAGGGCACTAGTACTTTTAATTTCCGTTAGAATGAGCCCACTCGAGCCATTATAGGACCACTAGGTCAATACGATCAACCCTGGGAAAAAAAAACAAATGAACACGAATCCGTGATTTTTATTCTGGCAGAAAATATGGAATTTCACATTTTTGCAGATAGGAGCTTAAAACCTCTACAGTATTCTCTGAGACGCTGAATATGACAGTGTGATTTTCGCTAAGATTCTATGACTTTTATGGAGTGTTTCCCCCTGTTTTCAAAAATAAGGCAAATTTTCTCAGACTCGTAATTTTTGGTAAATTTATATATTTAAAATCACCATAAAAATCAAATTCTTTTGATGTATCTATTGGTATAAAATTCCGTTTTTTAGAGTTTTGGTTACTATTGCGCCTGGTCGCTCCTTACTACAGCTCGCTACCCCAAACTGTTTGAGAATAAGCATTCCTTGCTTGTGCTGATCTCACGACCTTTGCATCGCAAACACCTACTTCCAACGTAAAACTATTCATCAGTACACGAGGTATAGTAGCGACGGTCGTACAAAGAAGATGATTGACCACGTCATTACTTCCAAGCGCTGGAGATCATTGATAAAGAACTACAGAACTTACAGAAACACAGACCACAGGCTCGTGTGCGCTGATCTCCGGCTTCACCTCCATGCGCAACGATCCGAAAAAAACCGTAACTGCGGATATAGGGAAACTAAAGGAGCCAGATACCCGCCAGAGGTACAGTGTGGAAATATCGAATCGCTTCGAGACCCTTTGCTCACTTAATAACAGTGAAGATCTCTGGAAACATTTTAAATCCCATACCAGCGAAGCAGCAAAACTAGTGCTTGGCAAGAGGAGTTACCCAAAGAAATCGCGAATAACTAATGAAGCACTGCAAGTCATAGAGCAAAGATGGAAGGCAAGACTTCTTGGACACATTACCACAAATCGAAGGCTCAATGGAGTGCGTAACAGACTTATTCACTGAGATAGAACCCAGTTTGTTGAAACGAAAGCCTATGAAATCGAACTAGCTGCAGAAAAGAAAGACATGGGTGGCCTATTCAAGCATTTCCAAGACCTCACGGAAAATAAAACCCCCACCTTGGGTCCCGTCCTGTCCAGGGATGGGATACTTGTTTCTGACGAAGGTTCTTGTCTTGAGCGGTGAAAGGACCTCTTCTGTTCGCTCCTCAAGAATACTAGCCCGTCTGTGCCTCCTAATGATAGTCCCAGCCAAACTTGCAGTCAAAGACTTGAAACAGATGCTCCTCCAGACGAGCCTTTCAGCCCCTCAGAAATTGTATCTGCGGCTCAAGATCAGAGCTGCTAAAATATGGATGTCCTGCAATGCTCTTGTTTCTCCACACCCTGCTCTCTACAATCTGGCAAATAGAGATTATTTCCGAGGATTGGCAGAAGGGTGTCATGATCGTCTTATAGAAGAGGAAAGGCTCAAGAAGCGACTGCTCCAACTACCAGAGAATAACCCTACTGTCAATCCCTGGCAAACTATTTTTAATGGTCCTGCTGGATCGATGTCGGAAAATCATTCGAAAAATCCGCCAACCTGAACAAGCTGGTTTTATGTCGGACTGTTTAACTATCGAGCAGATTTTCACGATTCGACAGATAGTAGAGAAGACCATAGAGTTTCGGCAGGAAGCATTTATAGCCTTCGTAGACTTCCGTGCTGCATTTGACTCAGTCGATCGAAAAGCTCTTTGGCGGATTCTAGAGTTGACTAGCCTCCCCGAGAAATATCGCAGACTTCTCATGGCGCTGCACCATGGGACAGAGAGGTGTGTACAAGTAAATGGTCGGCGCAGCCCGTTCTTTCAAATCACAACGGGGATGCACCCAGGGGTGCAGTGGCCCCTGAGCTCTTCAAAGTCATTGTAGATTACATTATGACAAACACCACTTCACAGGTCAGCTTTGGGCTCAAATTCCGAGATCATGTCATCACAGATATTGATTTTGCAGATGATTTGGCCATTCTGGCAGACTCCATGGAGCAGCAGCTGGAAGCGCTCCGAATTCTACAAGAAGAGGCTGCCAAAGTAGGTCTGCATATAAACTGGAACAAAGCTAGCATTCTGGTTATAGACCCGTCTTCTCCTACTGTTAACTCTCCAGTTAGCCTAAACAACACCAATGGCATCGAAGTTGTTCAAGACTTCACCTACCTGGGCTCCATAATTTCTTCAAATGGCTCGCTTCTCCCCCGAGCTTCAAGGGAGATTATCCAAAGCGTCTTCTGTCATGGGCAGACTGAATCGTCACCTCTTGCGAAAACCAAACATCAGTCGTACAACGAAACTGCGGATCTTTAACAATCTAGTCAGCCCTGTGATGCTTTATGGAGCTGAGACATAGAAAGCGTCAGCTGCAACGCTCAAGAAAATAGATGTATTTCATGCTAAGAGCCTGAGGAGGATCGAGGGCCTACGACAGTCCAACTTCGTCAGCAATGAGAAGCTTCTTCAGCTGACAAATCAGTCTCAGTTTTCGACTCAAGCAGCCGAGTGAACCTTACGATGGTTCGGGCAACTGCTTCAAATGCCACCACATCTACCAACAAAGACGATCTACGACTTCGACCCAATCAAAGCCGGTTGGAAGCGACCTCACGACCGACTAAAGAAACGTTGGTCCGAAAGCCTGTCCGAGGTCTTGACGATGGCAAACATCAGACAGGGCGAAGAGCAAATACTCGCCATGGACCGAAGCGGAAGGAGCAGACAGACGTCACTCTCTACGCCGAGCAGCGCTCGGCAGGAGACTTAAGTCAAGTAAGTCATTCCTTACTGATACACTTTGAGATCAAAGTGGTTGTTGACACGTTTGACTATGTGATTGCGAAGGAGTTTCAAGGTTTTTCTTTAAGTGCTGTTTCAATCTAACAACAAAACAAATGTTCAAATGGGGGTAAGTTCATTGGAAGTTCATGAAAATAGGTCTAAAAGTCTAGATGTTTCTATCACATATACAACAGGCATAATCAGTAGAAATACTAAAGACTTAAAACAAACTAACATATTTGTTCAAAACAAAATAACTAACTTTCGGGTCAGTCACTAGATTTTTCTGAGAGAGTTCAAAAACCGGTTAATTAGAAGTCTTGAGATGTGAATTTTCTTCTTCTTTCTCATGACTTTTAATGAACCCTGTTTTGAACTCTCCGGAAGTTAATTATCTTATTTTGTATAGATATGTTAGTTTTTATTTTAACTTATCAATATTTTACTGATGACGATTGCTGTATATGTGATCGAAATATCTAGAATTTTGCACCTATTTTAACTGTCTAAATAAATGGACGTATCCCAATTTGAACGTTTATTTGTTCACCAGAGAAATGCAGTGTGGTCTGGAAAAAGCATACCTAATTCAATGTATTACGCATGAAATGAACCTTGTATTTTGGGAAATGAGACCAATCAAGTATAACTTTTCCACCTTCATTTGAAATTTATTTTACATTTCGGCAAGCTTGAGTAGTATTAGTAGTAATACAAGTAGTAATTGTAGTAACAGTAAAATTAGCAGCAGTAGCAACAGCTTTAGTATCAGTAATAATGGTAGTAGCAATTAAAAGGGAAAGAGTTCGGTGTTTATAAGTCTGTTTTTATTAGTGATGATGTCTTACCGCGTGTACGGGTTTTGCGTAAAGAAATACATGGGTTACGTAAGCGTTTGGTGGATAAAGGTGTGGAATGCTGGGTACCTCCAACCCTACCACCCAGCATCTCTGTTAAAAAGGACAAGCGTGTTATTAAAGTGCCACGGTACAATGCTAAGAGTTTGTTGGATTCTTAAATTTTGTTTCCTACTGTTAAAAATAGTGAGTGTTTATTTGTTATTGAAAAAATCAATTAAAAAAACAAAATTAAAAAAAAAATAAATAAAAATAAAACTTGCTATTTTGTCGCGATAATTATAGTTGTGTGATTATGGAAATTAGTAGCCGTTGCATTTGGTGACTTGTATATGGATTCGTTACGGGCAAACCAAATACGGCCTGTTTCTTTTTTTTATTTGTTTTTTTTTTCCGAACTGAAAGTGTCATTCTTTTGTTGTTTGTTATATTCTATTTTGTTCTTGTTTAGTTGTTTTTTTTTTGTTCTTTTTTGTTTTGTTGTGGAGATGAGGCCATATTACTTTGTTGTAAAACTGTATGAATATGGTTGATGGTGATCGTGGCACCCCGGGCAACAGCCATCTTGAAAATTTGGAAGCTTCATTTGTGGATTTTGGTAGTATGTTTACGGAGCAGCTCCACCAGAATTATGATATTGGGATTGCTGGTCAATATGTTTCTTGTAATTCAAAGTACCTATTTAAAGATGGTTTGAGGTCCGGGTATAGTGGTGGTAATTCTGAAGATCTGAGAATTTTCCATCTTGACTGCCAGGGTTTGAACTCATCTTTTAATTTTTTAAGCGAAATGTGTGAACTTTCCATTTTTCAGATTATTCGTCTCACAGAAACATGGCTAAATGAGCATAACTCTGCTCTCTTGGATATTCCAGGGTATACATTTTATCATAGGAATCGTCAATTTCGTCAACATGGAGGAATTGGAGCTTATATACGGAGCGATATCGAGGTCTTGGTAAGAAGTGATCTAGTGATCTAGAGATGTTATTTGAGCCACTTATCCTTCAGCTCAGGCTTAAGCCAAAAGATGTTTATATTGTTGTACTATATAGACCACCATCTGGGTCTATACTAGCCTTTATGGATATTTTGGAGGAACAGTTGGATAAACTACCTAATGGTTCGCACCCATTCTTCATGCTTGGGGACTTTCTTATTGACCTTAACGATATGAATTCGAATACTCCTATGGACTTCCTACAGCTTTGCAAGTCATATAGTTTATCTCCAACTATTAATATTTGTACGCGTGTTACCACTTTAACGGCAAAGCTACTTGATAATATTTTTTCTAATTATAAATTTTCAGATCCAGGGGTTATTGTTACTGATGTTTCTGACCATTTTGGGATTTCGGCAAGTTTTAAAGTTTGTTTCCCGAGGCAGCAAGGCCCTAGACTGAAAATGAGTATGTTACCTGTGCTCAACCAGGGTAACTTAAAAAAGTTTAAACAAGAGATTTTTAATTTTGATTGGAATAATGTAGTTGAAAATCTAGATGATATAAATATAAGTTTTCAGAGATTTTATGATACATTGATCTCTATTTTGAGTAAAACTTACATAATGAATCGGGTAATGTCAAGGAAAAAGATACCCAAAAAGCCGTTGTTGTCACCTAGTCATCTGCGGTGCATAAATAAGAAAGACCAGTTACATAGGGATTCAATAAGGTATAAAAATGATCCGGTTTGCACAAGAGTTTATAAAAATTATAGAAATGCTCTTAATAAACTTTTGAGAAACGCGAAGAAAAATACTTTGAGTGTAAATTTAAAGACGCTTGTGGTAACCCAGCTAAAACATGGAAAATTATTAAAAGTGTTATATCTTCAACAGATCCGGTTCTGCCTGATGAAGTTACTACAAGTGATGGATAAGATCGAATGAGCCTGATGTAATATGTAATGCCCTTTCGGAAAATTTTGCAACTGTTGGGGCTCGATTTTCTCGTACTACAGTAGCTTCTGATAATGATCCTCCGCTTGAAACTTTTATGGTTACTTCTGTCGATGTATCAATGTAATTAAGACCTGTCACTCATGACGAAATTCGTAAGATTATCTTTGAGATGAAAAGTTCTTTGGCTAGGAGTGATTCCATTAACCTTCTTGTCATGAAAACCGCGTTTCGAAGCATTTGAACATATATTTACGTCCCTTATTAATACTTTTTTTAAGCAAGGGAGGTTCCCCAATAGTCTTAAAATCGCAAGAATGACTCCTGTGTTTCAGGGTGGTAACAAGAATGATTTGGGGAATAATAGACCAATTTCATTATTACCTGTTGATCCACGAGTTTTAGAAAAATGTATTAATATTAGAATTTATGAGCATTTGGAGCGTCATAAACTTCTACATCCAAATCAGTTTGGTTTCAGGAAGAGTAGAACGACAGAAATGGCAATTTCATTTATTACTATTATAATTAATGATGCTCTTGATAAAAAGCTTAGGGTAGCTGGTGTATTTTTGGACTTAAGTAAGGCGTTTTACACTGTTGACCATCGAATATTATTGAAAAAATGTGAATTTTATGGATTAAGGGGTGCTAAATTGGGTTTGCTTTGCAGTTATCTTCAAAATAGACAGCAGTATGTCAATTTACAAGGATTTTTGTCTAGTAAAAATGTTGTTAATTGGGGGGTTCCCCAAGGATCCGTACTGGGTCTGACTCTGTTTTTAATTTTTATTAATAAAGTGCCAAATGTCATGAAAGCTCTGCCCAGAATTGACGACTTTGTTGACAATGGGCCAAGTAAGACCCAGGTTACTATGCCCCTATTTGCTGATGATACAACCTTGGTGTGTGTTGCCCCTACAGAACAACTACTCATGTCAACGATAAATGCAGCAATGAGCAGGATACATGGCTTAATATAAACCACCTTGACCTGAATATAGATAAGTCAAATTTTGTTATTTTCTCTCGATCTCCGAATTTTTACCCTTGGTTTACGGAAATGATTTTGGAGCAGGGAAGTATTAAACGAACAAGGTTCACCAAATACCTCGGAATCAATGTTGATGAAACCCTATCATTTAAAGATGCGCAAATTAAAACCTATTTTCCCCTCAAATGTTCTACGATTGTTATACTTTTCCCTGATTCACCCTTACATTTTGTATTGCTCTTCGATTTGGCTCGGTACTTCCCTTCGATAGTTCGCCCAATCTGTGTGATCCAGAATAATACTATCCAAATTTTTGTGGCATTGGGAACCAGGAGTCTTTGATGTCTGTGTATAGAGATTTAAATATAATGCCTGGAGCTGGATTACGTGATTTTTATACGTTGATTTTTATATTTAAGTATTACAGTGATAGCCTTCCTGATTGTTTCACAGGAATATTTTGTGAGAGGTCTGATGTTCACCACCACATTACTCGGATACGAGGTAATACGGAGGTTCCTCGAGTAGCTTCAAGTAGGTCTTCTTTTTCACTTAGTTATAGAGCTCCAAAACTTTGGAATAAACTGAGTAGAGATATTAGGGAAATAGGGAGCTTTGGCCAGTTTAAGTTTGATTTACGTGTGGAGTTGCTCGGTAGGTATACTTTTGAAACAGATTAAATAAACTAACTTTTCCATAGGTTATTTATTTGTAATATTTATGTTTTTTTGTTTTGTTTTTTGTTGTCTTGGGGTCACGCAAGGTAATGTATTGTTTATGTTTTTGTTTTGTTTTTTGTTGATTTCGGTATATGGTCTCATTCTCCATATTTTCTCATCCTAAATATTCTATCTTTATTTTCTTTGAATTTAGCACAGCCTCGAAAGCTTCGCTTATGTTGTGGTATTGATTAAGAAATGTTTATTTCTAATAAAATTGTTCAACTACTACTACTACTAGCAGCAGCAGAAGTAGGAGTAGTATTATACAAATATTACCTTTTGATTAGTTCAACATCCCCACAACAAACCGTAATTCAACTTCAGATACCAAACGATTCCTAATATATTGCTGATGCACCCTTTTGACAACCTGTAAACAAGTGGTGTGTTGTGATTTAGCTCAACTTCCTCTGTCAAAATTCCGTGAGCATTTCACCTTCACACCGTTAGCAATAGTTGTAATAGGGGTCACAGCAGTAGTGGAAGAGTACAAGTAGTACTAGCTTAGGACTATCAGTAGTATTAACAGTAATAGTACAAGTACTAGCAGCAGTTGCAATAACACATTGTCTTTTGGTCACTTGATCATCCCTCTCATCAAGCCCTGGAAGTTTAAACTTAATACAATCAGTCGTATATATATATATATATATATATATATATATATATATATATATATATATATATATATATATATATATATATATATATATATATATATATATATATATATATATATATATATATATATATGAATAATTCTGAATAATTATTACCGTTGAAAACAAGAGACTCACACTTGTCAATATTTAGGTACAGGCCAATATCGCGGAAAATAGAAGCAACTGAATTCACAGAACGGGCGAGACCAGACTCAGTTTGACTATTCAGAAGAAGGTCATCCGCATAAGCCAGATATGAGACATCAGATGGTCCTAGTAGGCACTTAGTCGATATTTTTTACAACACATCTTCAATACGAGCATTAAAAATATACAGAGAAAGAACTCCCCCTAGATTTACTCCGCAACGACCAGGGATATGACCAAAATAAGAATTATCTAATAACTTAAGGCGAGGGTAAGAATGGGAGTACCAACAAGAGCTAAGAGCTCATATGGCACTTGTGACGAGGCGAGAAGAGCTAAGAGCCAAGAGATCATATGGTATGAGCTCTAACAAAATTCTATGAATCAATAGATTGATTTAAAAAGGAAAATAAGAGGCTTAATGCCGGTCAGGATTTAAAATAAGAGCTCTGAGTAACAATGTCTTTCTAAATATCAAAGTTCATTAAGATCCGATCACCCACTCGTAATTTATAAATACCTAATTTTTCCTCTCCCTTTAGTCCCCCAGATGGTCGAATCTGGGATAACGACTTTATCAAGTCAAATTATGCAGCTCCCTGACATGCCTATCAATTTTCATCGTCCTAGCACGTCCAGAAGCACCAAACTCGCCAAATCACTGAACCCCTCCCCCCAACTCCCCCAAAGAGAGCGAATCCAGTACGATTCTGTCAATCACGTATCAAGGACATTTGCATATTCTATCCACCAAGCTTCATCCCGATTCCTCTACTCAAAGTGTTTTCCAAGATTTCACGCTCCAACTCCCCCCAATGTCAAAAGATCTGGTCGGGATTGAAATAAGAGCTCTGAGACATGGATTTCTTCTAAATATCAAATTTCATTAAGATCCAATCCCCTATTCGTAAGATAAAAATACCCAAATTTTCACGTTTTCTAAGAATTCCGGTTTCCCCCTCCAACTCCCCCCAACGTCACAGGATCTGGTCGGAATTTAAATAAGAACTTTAAAGCACAAGATCCTTCTAAATATCAAATTTCATTAAGATCTTTTCACCCTTTCGTAAGTTACAAATACCTCAATTTTCAAAATTATCCCCCTCCATTTCCACCAAAGAGAGCAGATCCGGTCCGATTATGTCAGTCACGTATCTTAGACAGGTTTTTATTCTCCCATCCAGTTTCATCCTGATCACACCGCTTTAAGTAAACAAAACAATGCCCCCCAAGCCCCCCCCCCCGCGCGCGTAAGTCATTACGCGCCATATTAGTTACGCGCCATTGTAGTTGTGTCCCTGTGTAACACCTATGAATATAGATAGATATATATGTGTGTTTTAACTACGTAAAACTTGCGAATATACAACATTCTTGGCTTTCCCATTGCTGACATTGTACAGCTTCGCTCTATAGATAATGTTACCTATAAGCAAGCCCACTTTACACATTTTTAGTTTCATTGAAGGGGGATTTTAGAAAGGTAAAATAAATGCGCTTCTCTAATAATAGCTGAGAAACAATATGCGATCATCAGAATCTTGCTATATGCAGTAATACACTCTTTAGAAAACTTGTGACGAAACTAAACATTTACTCTAAGCTGAAATAAACTAACGAAAGAGGGGGGGGGGTAGTGTCAGATAAACCACCCTGATGTTTGGAAAGACCATAAAATAATTTGTTACTTAGGCCTATGTAACCATACCAAACAGTCGAGCTGTTAGCTGAATGTACGATCTGACCAAACCGGTTTCATAGCCACAAGGACAAATGACGGGAGACAGAATGCATTGGACTTGTATGATTTGCGCCAAATATGTGTACATCAGGGGGGTGGGGGTAAGGTCAGGTTTTTAACCCATTTCTGAGATATATCCCCCCCCTAATTTGCAAATATATAGCCCAAATTATACTATTGTATAAACTAAAGTATTATATTTACATCATGTTTTGGTGTATTTCATTATGATTAACGTAACTAGACTTCTTGAGTGTTAGGTATAATACATAAGTACCAGTAATTTTCTTTCAAAAGGCCACAGACTAATAGAACCAATTTTCGTTGTTTTTTGAGTTAATAAACCCCCCCCCCCCCCCTAAAAAACAAACCAAGAGCCTGTGTATGTACCTGCAGTCCTTTGAGTCTGCAAGGCTATCGAAATATTCAACACCTGAGTTTAGAATAATATCAAAAATGATTACCTTGCCCTTTTGAATTATCGATACCGTTCTTTATAGGTAGGAATTTTTTCATACATTTCAGTTACAATTTTATCCTTATCTTTTGACATAGATTCTTTGAATGACCTGCTCATCAAATTCATGGAAAACGTTTTAAATACGTATTTTAATTGCGCATTTGAAAAGGCAGCCTTTGAAACAGGTGAGCAATAACTGGGGTCCGCGTTGTCGGTGCCCAAAGGACATGGGACCTAATTAAAAGTCAATAGCTAAGTTCATGAATGTAAAATAATCATTGGTGACTGTCACAGTGAAAAAATATTTTCCCTTTACTGTGCTGACTGCATAGATGACTGGAACAGTTACATCCGCAGGACTTTGCTTCTTAGGGAATCCAATTTCGTCAGCAATAGTTACAGCTTAGGGGTATAAGCCTAGAGAAGGAAACATGTTAAGAAAAAATTTCATTATACGCACAATAGCTGTAGCTAACACCTTTTGCATGGATCCCCCCTATACTTTACCGCCAACCCACCTTCCCTAAAAAGCAAATATATAGTCCAAATTATATAAAACCAATGCATTATGTCACCCATCACTTGTTTTCCGGTTCTTCTTCTCTAAACAGTTAATTCAATTAATAAGTACAAGGTATGAAACAGAGAGACGCATTGGGAGAATAGAGGGGAAATATATAATTTCGACTGGATATTTACACATTAAGGGGGTGGTATAATATAGGGAGTTCCATGCAAAATCTGTTTGCTACAATTGTTATGCATATTGTATTCTTATCATGCTTCCTTCTCAAACATGTTTCCTTCTTAACTCGCAAGTTCAAAATACCTCATTTTTCTAATCTTTCAGAATTAACCCTCGCCCCCACTCCCCCAATGAGAGCGGATCCGTCCCGGTTATGTCAATCACGTATCTAGGACTTGTGCTTATTTTCCCACCAAGTTTCATCCCGATCCCTCCGCTCTAAGCGTTTTCAAAATTTTAGGTCCCCCCACTAATTCCCCCCAATGTCACCGGATCCAGTCAGGATTAAAAATAAGAGCTCTGAGACACGATATACTTCCAAACTTCAAATTTCATTAAGATCCGATCACCCCTTCTTAAGTTAAAAATACCTCATTTTTCTAATTTGTGATGAATTAACCCTCCCCAACTCCCCAAAAGAGAACGGATCCGTTGCAGTTATGTTAATTACGTATCTAAGACTTGTGCTTATTTTTCCCACCAAGTTTCATCCCGATCCCTCCGCTCTAAGCGTTTTCCAAGATTTTAGGCCCCCCCCCTCAATTCCCCAATGTCACCAGATCCAGTCGGGATTTAAAATAAGAGCCCTGAGACACGATATCCTTCCAAATTTCATTGAGATCTGATCACTCCTTCATAAGTTACAATTTCCTCATTTTTTCTATTTTTTCAGAATTAGCCCTAGCCCCCCCCCCAACTCCCCAAAACAGAGAAGATCCGTTCCAGTTATGTCAATTATGTATCTAGGACTAGTGTTTATTTTTCCCACCACGTTTCATCCCGATCCCTCTACTCTAAGTGTTTACCAAGTTTTAGGTTTCCCCCTCCCAACTCCCCGCCCCTGTCACCAGATCCGGTCGGGATTTAAATAAGAGCTCTAAGACACGATATCCTTCTAAACAGCAAATTTCATTGAGATCCGATCGCCCGTTCGTAAGTTGAAAAAACCTCATTTTTTCTAATTTTTGAGAATTACTCACCCCCCTAACTACCCTAAAGAGAGCGAATCAGTTCCGATTATGTCAATCATGTATCTGGGACTTGCGCTTATTTTTTCCCATCAAGTTTCATCCCAATCCCTCCACTCTAAGTGTTTTCCAAGATTTTAGGTTTTCCCCCCCTCCAACTCCCCCCAATGTCATCAGATCCTGTCGGGATTTAAAATAAGAGCTCTGAGACACAATATCATTCCAAACATAAAACTTCATTAGGATCCAATCACCCACTCATAAGTTAAAAATACTTCTTTTGTCTATTTTTTCCGAATAAACCGGTCCCCATTCCCCCCCCCAGATTGTCAAATCGGGAAAACGACTATTTCTAATTTAATCTGGTCCAGTCCCTGATACGCTTGCCAAATTTCAGCGTCCTAGCTTACCTGGAAGTGCCTAAAGTAGCAAAACCGGGACTTTAGGTTTCCCCCCTCCAACTCCCCCCAATGTCATCAGATCCGGTCGAGATTTAAAATAAGAGCTCTGAGACACATTGTCATTCCAAACATCAAATTTCATTAAGATCCAATTACCCGCTCATAAGTTAAAAATACTTCAATTTTTCCGAATTAACCGGCCCCCCACTCCCCCCCCCCCCCAGATGGTTAAATCGGGAAAACGACTATTTCTAATTTAATCTGGTCTGGTCCCTGATACGCTTGCCAAATTTCATCGTCCTAGCTTACCTGGAAGTGCCTAAAGTAGCAAAACCAGGACCGACAGACCGACAGACAGACAGACCGACAGAATTGGCGATTTCTATATGTCACTTGGTTAATACCAAGTGCCATAAAAACGAAGTACGTGAATTACCAACGGATTTACTCCTCTCTGGTATAAACACTGTCCATCCTTGAGTATGACAAACTCTGTCAAATGCTTTAGACAAGTCTTGGGTTGCGAAATGAAGTGCGTGACGAGTGGGATGGGCATCTTTTAACAAAGAAGTCAAAGCAAGGTGAGCATACTAACAGCCTAGCCCAGATCCAGAACCAAATTGATTATCATGATTTAGAGCAAGCTTAGTGATGTAAGGTAGTAGGAGGCGTTCAAAAAGCTTGCTAAGAGTACAAGGTACCGTTATGGGCCTACATGAACTCAAGGAAACCGAGTCTTTTCCTTTTTTTAGAAGTGACGTGACGCTACCACATAAGAACGAATCGGGCACACACGAACTAATAAAACACATTTGAAAAACAGTTGGAGATGAGATACCAGTTCAAAAGAATTAGGAACAAGATTCAAAACACAAATCCCATCAATATCCAAAGAATTTGATTTTAAACCCTTAATACCTTTAACAATAGCCGACTTTTCAACTGGAATCACATGTCTCTGACATAAACGTGACGGTAAATTTTTTTAAGAAAGACTGAGAAACGCTTAAGCACTGTATAATTATTTTTCGAAAATATTTTTGAATAATTTTCGATCCAAGATGGACGAGGTATAATATCACTAGAACTTGGATCAAGAAACTTGGCAGAATTTATCACTTTTAGCCACTACTTTTCGGAAAATTTTCACCGGAATAACGAACAGCGCGGAGACAGCACTTATATTCGAGTATCGTCTTTTGTTTTAGATCGAACACAGTACCCCAAGAAGGTCGACCACAGGCAAACCAGATTCTCAACCAGAATTTGGCATTATTCTTGACTTTTTTCAGCATAGGATCATACATCCAGATTGAT